>NW_026906979.1:100000-112500 GCF_033978795.1 Nerophis ophidion | reverse complement strand
TCCCATTGAAATGCATTGGGCTTGGCGCTGGGATTTTTTTCTAAGTATGTGAACGAAAGAGGCTAAGGAGGCTGGAAGTTAGGCCTCTCTCGTTGTTGGACTTAGAAAAAATCCACTTTTTTTGGCTGGGATTTTTTCTAAGTGTCACATGGAAGAGGCTAAACAGGCTGGAGGCCAGGCCTCTCTCGTTGTTGGACTTAGAAAAAATCCCAAAAGTGGACACTCTGACAAAATCACGCATGTTGACACTTAGGCAAAAAATCCAACTTTTGCTCCACGGAAGAAAGAGGCTAAGGAGGCTGGAAGTTAGGCCTCTCTCGTTGTTGGACTTAGAAAAAATCCACTTTTTTTGCACGGGATTTTTTCTAAGTGTCTCATGGAAGAGGCTAGACAGGCTGGAGGCCAGGCCTCTCTCGTTGTTGGACTTTGAAAAAATCCCAAAAGTGGACACTCTGACAAAATCACGCATGTTGACACTTTGGCAAAAAATCCAACTTTTTTGGACTTGGCCCGGCTTTTCTTCCATTTGTCCCCCACTTGGGCTGGTTCACTCCTGGGTATCTTTTGGTCATTCCCGGGGGCCCCGGAGCTCGCGCAGCTCGCTGCGGGACTTCTGGAACTCCATCCTGGGTAGGATTTTTAAACAATTTCGGACCTTTTTCCAACTTTTTCTCAAATTGTCCCCCACTTTCGCTGGTTCACTCCTGGGTATCTTTTGGTCATTCCCGGGGGTCCCGGAGCTCGCGCAGCTCGCTGCGGGACTTCTGGAACTCCATCCTGGGTAGGATTTTTAAACAATTTCGGACCTTTTTCCAACTTTTTCTCAAATTGTCCCCCACTTTCGCTGGTTCACTCCTGGGTATCTTTTGGTCATTCCCGGGGGTCCCGGAGCTCGCGCAGCTCGCTGCGGGACTTCTGGAACTCCATCCTGGGTAGGATTTTTAAACAATTTCGGACCTTTTTCCAACTTTTTCTCAAATTGTCCCCCACTTTTGATGGTTCACTTCTGGGTGCCTTTTGGTCATTCCCGGTGTTCCTGCGGCTCGCGCAGCTCGCTGCGGGGCTTCTGGAACTCCATCCTGGGTAGGATTTTTAATCAATTTCGGACCTTTTTCCAACTTTTTCTCAAATTGTCCCCCACTTTTGATGGTTCACTTCTGGGTGCCTTTTGGTCATTCCCGGTGTTCCTGCGGCTCGCGCAGCTCGCTGCGGGGCTTCTGGAACTCCATCCTGGGTAGGATTTTTAATCAATTTCGGACCTTTTTCCAACTTTTTCTCAAATTGTCCCCCACTTTTGATGGTTCACTTCTGGGTGCCTTTTGGTCATTCCCGGTGTTCCTGCGGCTCGTGCAGCTCGCTGCGGGGCTTCTGGAACTCCATCCTGGGTAGGATTTTTAATCAATTTCGGACCTTTTTCCAACTTTTTCTCAAATTGTCCCCCACTTTTGATGGTTCACTTCTGGGTGCCTTTTGGTCATTCCCGGTGTTCCTGCGGCTCGTGCAGCTCGCTGCGGGGCTTCTGGAACTCCATCCTGGGTAGGATTTTTAATCAATTTCGGACCTTTTTCCAACTTTTTCTCAAATTGTCCCCCACTTTTGATGGTTCACTTCTGGGTGCCTTTTGTTCATTATCGGTGTTCCTGCGGCTCGTGCAGCTCGCTGCGGGACTTGTGGAACTCCATCCTGGGTAGGATTTTTAAACAATTTGGTACTTTTTCCTCCTTTTCCTCCATTTTTCCCTCACTTTCGCTGGTTCACTTCTGGGTGCCTTTTGTTCATTATCGGTGTTCCTGCGGCTCGTGCAGCTCGCTGCGGGACTTCTGGAACTCCATCCTGGGTAGGATTTTCAAACAATTTGGCACTTTTTCCTCCTTTTCCTCCATTTTTCCCCCACTTTCGCTGGTTCACTTCTGGGTGCCTTTTGGTCATTCCCGGTGTTCCTGCGGCTCGTGCAGCTCGCTGCGGGACTTGTGGAACTCCATCCTGGGTAGGATTTTTAAACAATTTGGTACTTTTTCCTCCTTTTCCTCCATTTTTCCCCCACTTTCGCTGGTTCACTTCTGGGTGCCTTTTGGTCATTCCCGGTGTTCCCGCGGCTCGCGCAGCTCGCTGCGGGGCTTCTGGAACTCCATCCTGGGTAGGATTTTTAAACAATTTCGGACCTTTTTCCAACTTTTTCTCAAATTGTCCCCCACTTTGGCTGGTTCACTCCTGGGTATCTTTTGGTCATTCCCGGGGGTCCCGGAGCTCGCGCAGCTCGCTGCGGGACTTCTGGAACTCCATCCTGGGTAGGATTTTTAAACAATTTGGTACTTTTTCCTCCTTTTCCTCCATTTTCCCCCCACTTTCGCTGGTTCACTTCTGGGTGCCTTTTGGTCATTCCCGGTGTTCCTGCGGCTCGTGCAGCTCTTTGCGGGACTTGTGGAACTCCATCCTGGGTAGGATTTTTAAACAATTTGGTACTTTTTCCTCCTTTTCCTCCATTTTTCCCCCACTTTCGCTGGTTCACTTCTGGGTGCCTTTTGGTCATTCCCGGTGTTCCTGCGGCTCGTGCAGCTCTTTGCGGGACTTGTGGAACTCCATCCTGGGTAGGATTTTTAATCAATTTCGGACCTTTTTCCAACTTTTTCTCAAATTGTCCCCCACTTTGGCTGGTTCACTTCTGGGTGCCTTTTGGTCATTCCCGGTGTTCCCGCGGCTCGGGCAGCTCGCTGCGGGGCTTCTGGAACTCCATCCTGGGTAGGATTTTTAATCAATTTCGGACCTTTTTCCAACTTTTTCTCAAATTGTCCCCCACTTTTGATGGTTCACTTCTGGGTGCCTTTTGGTCATTATCGGTGTTCCTGCTGCTCGGGCAGCTCGCTGCGGGGCTTCTGGAACTCCATCCTGGGTAGGATTTTTAAACAATTTCGGACCTTTTTCCAACTTTTTCTCAAATTGTCCCCCACTTTTGATGGTTCACTTCTGGGTGCCTTTTGGTCATTCCCGGTGTTCCTGCGGCTCGTGCAGCTCGCTGCGGGGCTTCTGGAACTCCATCCTGGGTAGGATTTTTAATCAATTTCGGACCTTTTTCCAACTTTTTCTCAAATTGTCCCCCACTTTTGATGGTTCACTTCTTGGTGCCTTTTGGTCATTCCCGGTGTTCCTGCGGCTCGTGCAGCTCGCTGCGTGACTTCTGGAACTCCATCCTGGGTAGGATTTTTAAACAATTTGGTACTTTTTCCGACTTTTCCTCCATTTTTCCCCCACTTTCGCTGGTTCACTTCTGGGTAACTTTTGGTCATTCCCGGTGTTCCCGCGGCTCGTGCAGCTCGCTGCGGGGCTTCTGGAACTCCATCCTGGGTAGGATTTTTAAACAATTTCGGACCTTTTTCCAACATTTTCTCAAATTGTCCCCCACTTTTGATGGTTCACTTCTGGGTGCCTTTCGGTCATTCCCGGTGTTCCCGCGGCTCGGGCAGCTCGCTGCGGGACTTCTGGAACTCCATCCTGGGTAGGATTTTTAATCAATTTCGGACCTTTTTCCAACTTTTTCTCAAATTGTCCCCCACTTTCGCTGGTTCACTTCTGGGTGCCTTTTGGTCATTCCCGGTGTTCCCGCGGCTCGTGCAGCTCGCTGCGGGGCTTCTGGAACTCCATCCTGGGTAGGATTTTTAAACAATTTCGGACCTTTTTCCAACTTTTTCTCAAATTGTCCCCCACTTTCGATGGTTCACTTCTGGGTGCCTTTTGTTGATTCCCGGTGTTCCCGCGGCTCGTGCAGCTCGCTGCGGGACTTGTGGAACTCCATCCTGGGTAGGATTTTTAAACAATTTGGTACTTTTTCCTCCTTTTCCTCCATTTTTCCCCCACTTTCGCTGGTTCACTTCTGGGTGCCTTTTGGTCATTCCCGATGTTCCTGCGGCTCGTGCAGCTCGCTGCGGGGCTTCTGGAACTCCATCCTGGGTAGGATTTTTAAACAATTTCGGACCTTTTTCCAACTTTTTCTCAAATTGTCCCCCACTTTCGCTGGTTCACTCCTGGGTATCTTTTGGTCATTCCCGGTGTTCCCGCGGCTCGGGCAGCTCGCTGCGGGGCTTCTGGAACTCCATCCTGGGTAGGATTTTTAAACAATTTCGGACCTTTTTCCAACTTTTTCTCAAATTGTCCCCCACTTTGGCTGGTTCACTCCTGGGTATCTTTTGGTCATTCCCGGTGTTCCCGCGGCTCGGGCAGCTCGCTGCGGGGCTTCTGGAACTCCATCCTGGGTAGGATTTTTAAACAATTTCGGACCTTTTTCCAACTTTTTCTCAAATTGTCCCCCACTTTCGCTGGTTCACTCCTGGGTATCTTTTGGTCATTCCCGGTGTTCCTGCGGCTCGTGCAGCTCTTTGCGGGACTTGTGGAACTCCATCCTGGGTAGGATTTTTAAACAATTTCGGACCTTTTTCCAACTTTTTCTCAAATTGTCCCCCACTTTCGCTGGTTCACTCCTGGGTATCTTTTGGTCATTCCCGGGGGTCCCGGAGCTCGCGCAGCTCGCTGCGGGGCTTCTGGAACTCCATCCTGGGTAGGATTTTTAAACAATTTGGCACTTTTTCCTCCTTTTCCTCCATTTTTCCCCCACTTTCGCTGGTTCACTTCTGGGTGCCTTTTGGTCATTCCCGGTGTTCCTGCGGCTCGTGCAGCTCGCTGCGGGACTTGTGGAACTCCATCCTGGGTAGGATTTTTAAACAATTTGGTACTTTCTCCTCCTTTTCCTCCATTTTTCCCCCACTTTCGCTGGTTCACTTCTGGGTGCCTTTTGGTCATTCCCGGTGTTCCCGCGGCTCGCGCAGCTCGCTGCGGGGCTTCTGGAACTCCATCCTGGGTAGGATTTTTAAACAATTTCGGACCTTTTTCCAACTTTTTCTCAAATTGTCCCCCACTTTTGATGGTTCACTTCTGGGTGCCTTTTGGTCATTCCCGGTGTTCCTGCGGCTCGCGCAGCTCGCTGCGGGGCTTCTGGAACTCCATCCTGGGTAGGATTTTTAATCAATTTCGGACCTTTTTCCAACTTTTTCTCAAATTGTCCCCCACTTTTGATGGTTCACTTCTGGGTGCCTTTTGGTCATTCCCGGTGTTCCTGCGGCTCGTGCAGCTCGCTGCGGGGCTTCTGGAACTCCATCCTGGGTAGGATTTTTAATCAATTTCGGACCTTTTTTCCAACTTTTTCTCAAATTGTCCCCCACTTTTGATGGTTCACTTCTGGGTGCCTTTTGGTCATTCCCGGTGTTCCTGCGGCTCGTGCAGCTCGCTGCGGGACTCGTGGAACTCCATCCTGGGTAGGATTTTTAAACAATTTGGTACTTTTTCCTCCTTTTCCTCCATTTTTCCCCCACTTTCGCTGGTTCACTTCTGGGTGCCTTTTGGTCATTCCCGGTGTTCCTGCGGCTCGTGCAGCTCGCTGCGGGACTCGTGGAACTCCATCCTGGGTAGGATTTTTAAACAATTTGGTACTTTTTCCTCCTTTTCCTCCATTTTTCCCCCACTTTCGCTGGTTCACTTCTGGGTGCCTTTTGGTCATTCCCGGTGTTCCTGCGGCTCGTGCAGCTCGCTGCAGGGCTTCTGGAACTCCATCCTGGGTAGGATTTTTAAACAATTTGGCACTTTTTCCTCCTTTTCCTCCATTTTTCCCCCACTTTCGCTGGTTCACTTCTGGGTGCCTTTTGGTCATTCCCGGTGTTCCTGCGGCTCGTGCAGCTCGCTGCGGGACTTGTGGAACTCCATCCTGGGTAGGATTTTTAAACAATTTGGTACTTTTTCCTCCTTTTCCTCCATTTTTCCCCCACTTTCGCTGGTTCACTTCTGGGTGCCTTTTGGTCATTCCCGGTGTTCCTGCGGCTCGTGCAGCTCGCTGCGGGACTTGTGGAACTCCATCCTGGGTAGGATTTTTAATCAATTTCGGACCTTTTTCCAACTTTTTCTCAAATTGTCCCCCACTTTTGATGGTTCACTTCTGGGTGCCTTTTGGTCATTCCCGGTGTTCCTGCGGCTCGCGCAGCTCGCTGCGGGGCTTCTGGAACTCCATCCTGGGTAGGATTTTTAATCAATTTCGGACCTTTTTCCAACTTTTTCTCAAATTGTCCCCCACTTTTGATGGTTCACTTCTGGGTGCCTTTTGGTCATTCCCGGTGTTCCTGCGGCTCGCGCAGCTCGCTGCGGGGCTTCTGGAACTCCATCCTGGGTAGGATTTTTAATCAATTTCGGACCTTTTTCCAACTTTTTCTCAAATTGTCCCCCACTTTTGATGGTTCACTTCTGGGTGCCTTTTGGTCATTCCCGGTGTTCCTGCGGCTCGTGCAGCTCGCTGCGGGGCTTCTGGAACTCCATCCTGGGTAGGATTTTTAATCAATTTCGGACCTTTTTTCCAACTTTTTCTCAAATTGTCCCCCACTTTTGATGGTTCACTTCTGGGTGCCTTTTGGTCATTCCCGGTGTTCCTGCGGCTCGTGCAGCTCGCTGCGGGACTCGTGGAACTCCATCCTGGGTAGGATTTTTAAACAATTTGGTACTTTTTCCTCCTTTTCCTCCATTTTTCCCCCACTTTCGCTGGTTCACTTCTGGGTGCCTTTTGGTCATTCCCGGTGTTCCTGCGGCTCGTGCAGCTCGCTGCGGGACTCGTGGAACTCCATCCTGGGTAGGATTTTTAAACAATTTGGTACTTTTTCCTCCTTTTCCTCCATTTTTCCCCCACTTTCGCTGGTTCACTTCTGGGTGCCTTTTGGTCATTCCCGGTGTTCCTGCGGCTCGTGCAGCTCGCTGCAGGGCTTCTGGAACTCCATCCTGGGTAGGATTTTTAAACAATTTGGCACTTTTTCCTCCTTTTCCTCCATTTTTCCCCCACTTTCGCTGGTTCACTTCTGGGTGCCTTTTGGTCATTCCCGGTGTTCCTGCGGCTCGTGCAGCTCGCTGCGGGACTTGTGGAACTCCATCCTGGGTAGGATTTTTAAACAATTTGGTACTTTTTCCTCCTTTTCCTCCATTTTTCCCCCACTTTCGCTGGTTCACTTCTGGGTGCCTTTTGGTCATTCCCGGTGTTCCTGCGGCTCGTGCAGCTCGCTGCGGGACTTGTGGAACTCCATCCTGGGTAGGATTTTTAAACAATTTGGTACTTTTTCCTCCTTTTCCTCCATTTTTCCCCCACTTTCGCTGGTTCACTTCTGGGTGCCTTTTGGTCATTCCCGGTGTTCCTGCGGCTCGTGCAGCTCGCTGCGGGACTTGTGGAACTCTACCCTGGGTGGGATCATATGATTTTCAACCCATTTTGGACCTTTTTCCCGACTTTCCCTCCATTTCCCTCCCACTTTCGATGGTCCACTCCTGGGTGTCTTTTGGTCATTCCCGGGACCCGGGAAGCCTCGGGCCTGCGGCGGGACTTGTGGATCTCCATGCTGGGCATGATTTTATGAGTTTTCTGGACTTTCTCTTCCCCGGGACCCGGGAGGCAGGCGGCTGGACGTTATGCCCCCTAAAATCCCTCCCTTTGCTCGTAAGGCCAATTTTCCTCCGGATTTACTCTCTATAGACCCCAAGGAAAAAAATACCCGACCGGCGTCCATTTTTGACATCGGTCTCCAATCTAGGGCACGCGGGCCGAAAGCGGTACGCCGGTTCCGAAATCCGGCCCCCGCATTTTTTGGGTATTTTTTGAAAAAAATGGCATTTTTGGGACCGGGGGGACTTGCTGGACTCAGTCCCGGGTGCGGATTTTGAAAACGTTGAGGACTTTTGGATTTTCCCCCAGCTTTTCTCCCCCACTTGCAGTTTGACTTTGCGGGGTGCGTTACGGCTGTGCCGGGCGTCCCTGGACTCGGGTGGCCAGCTGCGGGGCTGGTGGGGGACTGATTTTTGAACACTTTGAGGACTTTTGGCTACTATGCCAGCTTTTCTCCCCCACTTGCAGTGTGACTTTGCGGGCCTTGTTACGGAGGTGCCGGGCTTCCCTGGACTCGGGTGGCCAGCTGCGGGACTTGTGGGACTGATTTTGGAACACTTTGAGGACATTTAACTTCTTTCCCAGCTTTTTTCCCCTCCACTTCCAGTTTGACTTTGCGGGGTGCGTTATGGACGTGCTGGGCATCCCGGAACTCGGGCGGCCGGCTGCGGGACATTTTGCCCTCCTCCAAACCCCAGCCCTCTTTGTTTATCATGCCTATTTTCTGCTGGACACACACCCTCTCTTTTGAGCTGCCTCTTTTTTTAAATTTGGATATGATTTATTGATGAATGGATTTGTTTTCCCCTTTTTAAATGATGGTTGATGTCTATCTTTTTAATACTTGCTTCTGGCTGCAGCCGAGACTTACAGTGTGATGCATCCAACCCCAACCCTGGTTTTTGTTTCCCTTAAAAACTTGGGGAAATGGACAGCTTTTTGGGGGGGCACTTCCAGCAAATGGAGGGACCTATTTGGAATTCCCCACCCGGGTGGAGATCCACGGCGAGCCGGCCTTCCTAAAGGGACAGCAACATGGACACTCTGCCATCATTGCAGCTTCTTTTTTTTTTTGGGGCACTCTGTCATATTTCCAGCTTTTTTTCGTGCTGACTTCCAGCAAATAGAGGGACCTGTTTTGAATTCCCTACCCGGGTGTAGATCCACGGCAAGCCGGCCTTCTTAAAGGGACAGGCACCCCCCTGTCCCTTGACACCTGCTTCCCTCCTCGGCGTCACCGAAATCCCACAAAATGACTGAAAATAGGACCCCAAATGACATCACTCGGTCCGGTTCTTTGGGTCTCACTCGGGGGCTTCTTTGACTCTGGAAGGCATGGTGAACCAAAAGTAGACACTTGGAAAAAATCCCCACTTTACAAGTTGACACTTTGAAAAAAAATCCCGACTATATAAGTTGACACTTGGAAAAAATCCCCACTTTATAAGTTGACACTTGGAAAAAATCCCGACTTTATAAGTTGACACTTAGAAAAAATCCCCACTTTATAAGTTGACACTTAGAAAAAATCCCGACTTTATAAGTTGACACTTAGAAAAAATCCCCACTTTATTTTGGAAAGGTTGGTACACCAAAAGTGGACACTTAGAAAAAATCCCCACTTTATTTTGGAAAGGTTGGTACACCAAAAGTGGACACTTAGAAAAAATCCCGACTTTGACTTTCGCAGGTCTATTACACTAAAAGTTGACACTCTGTCATATTTCCAGCTTTTTTTTGTGCTGACTTCCAGCAGATAGAGGGACCTATTTTGAATTCCCTACCCTGGTGCAGAACCACGGCAAGCCGGCCTTCCTAAAGGCACAGGCACATGGACACTCTGCCATAAGTGCAGCTTTTTCTTCTAAGGGTGCAGCGGCGGCGGAAGTCCACCGGAGGGCTCCAAATCCCCGCTTTCCTTTTTAGGCTTAAAGTGGCTTTTCCCTCCTTAAAAACTTGGGGAAATGGACAGCTTTTTGGGGGGGCACTTCCAGCAAATAGAGGGACCTATTTGGAATTCCCCACCCGGGTGGAGATCCACGGCAAGCCGGCCTTCTTAAAGGGACAGGCACATGGACACTCTGCCATCATTGCAGCTTCTTCTTTTTTTTTTCCCCCTGTCATATTTCCAGCTTTTTCGTGCTGACTTCCAGCAAATAGAGGGACCTGTTTTGAATTCCCTACCCGGGTGTAGATCCACGGCAAGCCGGCCTTCTTAAAGGGACAGGCACCCCCCTGTCCCTTGACACCTGCTTCCCTCCTCGGCGTCACCGAAATCCCACAAAATGACTGAAAATAGGACCCCAAATGACATCACTCGGTCCGGTTTTTTGGGTCTCACTCGGGGGCTTCTTTGACTCTGGAAGGCATGGTGAACCAAAAGTGGACACTTGGAAAAAAAATCCCCACTTTACAGGTTGACACTTGGAAAAGAATCCCCACTTTATAAATTGACACTTGGAAAAAATCCCGACTATATAAGTTGACACTTAGAAAAAATCCCGACTATATAAGTTGACACTTAGAAAAAATCCCCACTTTATTTTGGAAGTGTTGGTACACCAAAAGTTGACACTTAGAAAAAATCCCGACTTTATTTTGGAAGGGTTGGTACACCAAAAGTTGACACTTAGAAAAAATCCCGACTTTATTTTGGAAGGGTTGGTACACCAAAAGTTGACACTTAGAAAAAATCCCAACTTTTACACTTAGAAAAAATCCAGCTTTTTGTTGCTGACTTCCATCAAATAGAGGGACTTTTTCCATGTTTCTTAACCGGGTGTCGATCCAAGGCAGGTGGGCCTTCTGGAAGCGACACCCTCCTTGACACTTAGAAAAAATCCAGCTTTTTGTTGCTGACTTCCATCAAATAGAGGGACTTTTTCCATGTTTCTTAACCGGGTGTCGATCCAAGGCAGGTGGGCCTTCTGGAAGCGACACCCTCCTTGACACTTAGAAAAAATCCAGCTTTTTGTTGCTGACTTCCATCAAATAGAGGGACTTTTTCCATGTTTCTTAACCGGGTGTCGATCCAAGGCAGGTGGGCCTTCTGGAAGCGACACCCTCCTTGACACTTAGAAAAAATCCAGCTTTTTGTTGCTGACTTCCATCAAATAGAGGGACTTTTTCCATGTTTCTTAACCGGGTGTCGATCCAAGGCAGGTGGGCCTTCTGGAAGCGACCCTCTCCTTCACACTCTGTCATATTTTCAGCTTTTTTGTGCTGACTTCCATTCAATAGAGGGACTTTTTCCATGTTTCTTAACCGGGTGTCGATCCAAGGCAGGTGGGCCTTCTGGAAGCGACACCCTCCTTCACACTTAGAAAAAATCCAGCTTTTTGTTGCTGACTTCCATTAAGTAGAGGGACTTTTTTCTTTTTTCTTAACCGGGTGGTGATCCAAGGCGGGTGGGCCTTCTGGAAGCGACACCCTCCTTGACACTTAGAAAAAATCCAGCTTTTTGTTGCTGACTTCCATCAAATAGAGGGACTTTTTCCATGTTTCTTAACCGGGTGTCGATCCAAGGCAGGTGGGCCTTCTGGAAGCGACACCCTCCTTCACACTTAGAAAAAATCCAGCTTTTTGTTGCTGACTTCCATTAAGTAGAGGGACTTTTTTCTTTTTTCTTAACCGGGTGGTGATCCAAGGCGGGTGGGCCTTCTGGAAGCGACACCCTCCTTGACACTTAGAAAAAATCCAGCTTTTTGTTGCTGACTTCCATCAAATAGAGGGACTTTTTCCATGTTTCTTAACCGGGTGTCGATCCAAGGCAGGTGGGCCTTCTGGAAGCGACACCCTCCTTGACACTTAGAAAAAATCCAGCTTTTTGTTGCTGACTTCCATTAACTAGAGGGACTTTTTTCTTTTTTCTTAACCGGGTGGTGATCCAAGGCGGGTGGGCCTTCTGGAAGCGACACCCTCCTTGACACTTAGAAAAAATCCAGCTTTTTGTTGCTGACTTCCATTAACTAGAGGGACTTTTTTCATTTTTCTTAACCGGGTGGTGATCCAAGGCAGGTGGGCCTTCTGGAAGCGACACCCTCCTTGACACTTAGAAAAATTCCAGCTTTTTGTTGCTGACTTCCATTAAGTAGAGGGACTTTTTTCTTTTTTCTTAACCGGGTGGTGATCCAAGGCGGGTGGGCCTTCTGGAAGCGACACCCTCCTTGACACTTAGAAAAAATCCAGCTTTTTGTTGCTGACTTCCATTAACTAGAGGGACTTTTTTCATTTTTCTTAACCGGGTGGTGATCCAAGGCAGGTGGGCCTTCTGGAAGCGACACCCTCCTTGACACTTAGAAAAATTCCAGCTTTTTGTTGCTGACTTCCATTAAGTAGAGGGACTTTTTTCTTTTTTCTTAACCGGGTGGTGATCCAAGGCGGGTGGGCCTTCTGGAAGCGACACCCTCCTTGACACTTAGAAAAAATCCAGCTTTTTGTTGCTGACTTCCATTAAATAGAGGGACTTTTTTCATTTTTCTTAACCGGGTGTCGATCCAAGGCGGGTGGGCCTTCTGGAAGCGACACCCTCCTTGACACTCTGTCATATTTTCAGCTTTTTTGTGCTGACTTCCATTAAATAGAGGGACTTTTTCCATGTTTCTTAACCGGGTGTCGATCCAAGGCAGGTGGGCCTTCTGGAAGCGACACCCTCCTTCACACTTAGAAAAAATCCAGCTTTTTGTTGCTGACTACCATCACATAGAGGGACTTTTTTCATGTTTCTTAACCGGGTGTCGATCCAAGGCGGGTGGGCCTTCTGGAAGCGACACCCTCCTTGACACTTAGAAAAATTCCAGCTTTTTGTTGCTGACTTCCATCAAATAGAGGGACCTATTTGGAATTCCCCACCCGGGTGGAGATCCACGGCAAGCCGGCTTTCCTAAAAGGACAGGCACATGGACACTATTCGCAGCTTCTTTTTTTTTTTTTGGCACTGACTTCCAGCTAAGGGTGCAGCGGCGGCGGAAGTCCACCGGAGGGCTCCAAATCCCCGCTTTCCTTTTTAGGCTTAAAGTTGCCTTTCCCTCTTTAGAGCCTTGGG
>NW_026906979.1:80000-87500 GCF_033978795.1 Nerophis ophidion | reverse complement strand
AAGTTAGGCCTCTCTCGTTGTTGGACTTAGAAAAAATCCACTTTTTTTGGCTGGGATTTTTTCTAAGTGTCACATGGAAGAGGCTAAACAGGCTGGAGGCCAGGCCTCTCTCGTTGTTGGACTTAGAAAAAATCCCAAAAGTGGACACTCTGACAAAATCACGCATGTTGACACTTAGGCAAAAAATCCAACTTTTGCTCCACGGAAGAAAGAGGCTAAGGAGGCTGGAAGTTAGGCCTCTCTCGTTGTTGGACTTAGAAAAAATCCACTTTTTTTGCACGGGATTTTTTCTAAGTGTCTCATGGAAGAGGCTAGACAGGCTGGAGGCCAGGCCTCTCTCGTTGTTGGACTTTGAAAAAATCCCAAAAGTGGACACTCTGACAAAATCACGCATGTTGACACTTTGGCAAAAAATCCAACTTTTTTGGACTTGGCCCGGCTTTTCTTCCATTTGTCCCCCACTTGGGCTGGTTCACTCCTGGGTATCTTTTGGTCATTCCCGGGGGCCCCGGAGCTCGCGCAGCTCGCTGCGGGACTTCTGGAACTCCATCCTGGGTAGGATTTTTAAACAATTTCGGACCTTTTTCCAACTTTTTCTCAAATTGTCCCCCACTTTCGCTGGTTCACTCCTGGGTATCTTTTGGTCATTCCCGGGGGTCCCGGAGCTCGCGCAGCTCGCTGCGGGACTTCTGGAACTCCATCCTGGGTAGGATTTTTAAACAATTTCGGACCTTTTTCCAACTTTTTCTCAAATTGTCCCCCACTTTCGCTGGTTCACTCCTGGGTATCTTTTGGTCATTCCCGGGGGTCCCGGAGCTCGCGCAGCTCGCTGCGGGACTTCTGGAACTCCATCCTGGGTAGGATTTTTAAACAATTTCGGACCTTTTTCCAACTTTTTCTCAAATTGTCCCCCACTTTTGATGGTTCACTTCTGGGTGCCTTTTGGTCATTCCCGGTGTTCCTGCGGCTCGCGCAGCTCGCTGCGGGGCTTCTGGAACTCCATCCTGGGTAGGATTTTTAATCAATTTCGGACCTTTTTCCAACTTTTTCTCAAATTGTCCCCCACTTTTGATGGTTCACTTCTGGGTGCCTTTTGGTCATTCCCGGTGTTCCTGCGGCTCGCGCAGCTCGCTGCGGGGCTTCTGGAACTCCATCCTGGGTAGGATTTTTAATCAATTTCGGACCTTTTTCCAACTTTTTCTCAAATTGTCCCCCACTTTTGATGGTTCACTTCTGGGTGCCTTTTGGTCATTCCCGGTGTTCCTGCGGCTCGTGCAGCTCGCTGCGGGGCTTCTGGAACTCCATCCTGGGTAGGATTTTTAATCAATTTCGGACCTTTTTCCAACTTTTTCTCAAATTGTCCCCCACTTTTGATGGTTCACTTCTGGGTGCCTTTTGGTCATTCCCGGTGTTCCTGCGGCTCGTGCAGCTCGCTGCGGGGCTTCTGGAACTCCATCCTGGGTAGGATTTTTAATCAATTTCGGACCTTTTTCCAACTTTTTCTCAAATTGTCCCCCACTTTTGATGGTTCACTTCTGGGTGCCTTTTGTTCATTATCGGTGTTCCTGCGGCTCGTGCAGCTCGCTGCGGGACTTGTGGAACTCCATCCTGGGTAGGATTTTTAAACAATTTGGTACTTTTTCCTCCTTTTCCTCCATTTTTCCCTCACTTTCGCTGGTTCACTTCTGGGTGCCTTTTGTTCATTATCGGTGTTCCTGCGGCTCGTGCAGCTCGCTGCGGGACTTCTGGAACTCCATCCTGGGTAGGATTTTCAAACAATTTGGCACTTTTTCCTCCTTTTCCTCCATTTTTCCCCCACTTTCGCTGGTTCACTTCTGGGTGCCTTTTGGTCATTCCCGGTGTTCCTGCGGCTCGTGCAGCTCGCTGCGGGACTTGTGGAACTCCATCCTGGGTAGGATTTTTAAACAATTTGGTACTTTTTCCTCCTTTTCCTCCATTTTTCCCCCACTTTCGCTGGTTCACTTCTGGGTGCCTTTTGGTCATTCCCGGTGTTCCTGCGGCTCGCGCAGCTCGCTGCGGGGCTTCTGGAACTCCATCCTGGGTAGGATTTTTAATCAATTTCGGACCTTTTTCCAACTTTTTCTCAAATTGTCCCCCACTTTTGATGGTTCACTTCTGGGTGCCTTTTGGTCATTCCCGGTGTTCCTGCGGCTCGTGCAGCTCGCTGCGGGACTCGTGGAACTCCATCCTGGGTAGGATTTTTAAACAATTTGGTACTTTTTCCTCCTTTTCCTCCATTTTTCCCCCACTTTCGCTGGTTCACTTCTGGGTGCCTTTTGGTCATTCCCGGTGTTCCTGCGGCTCGTGCAGCTCGCTGCGGGACTCGTGGAACTCCATCCTGGGTAGGATTTTTAAACAATTTGGTACTTTTTCCTCCTTTTCCTCCATTTTTCCCCCACTTTCGCTGGTTCACTTCTGGGTGCCTTTTGGTCATTCCCGGTGTTCCTGCGGCTCGTGCAGCTCGCTGCGGGACTTGTGGAACTCCATCCTGGGTAGGATTTTTAAACAATTTGGTACTTTTTCCTCCTTTTCCTCCATTTTTCCCCCACTTTCGCTGGTTCACTTCTGGGTGCCTTTTGGTCATTCCCGGTGTTCCTGCGGCTCGTGCAGCTCGCTGCGGGACTTGTGGAACTCCATCCTGGGTAGGATTTTTAAACAATTTGGTACTTTTTCCTCCTTTTCCTCCATTTTTCCCCCACTTTCGCTGGTTCACTTCTGGGTGCCTTTTGGTCATTCCCGGTGTTCCTGCGGCTCGTGCAGCTCGCTGCGGGACTTGTGGAACTCTACCCTGGGTGGGATCATATGATTTTCAACCCATTTTGGACCTTTTTCCCGACTTTCCCTCCATTTCCCTCCCACTTTCGATGGTCCACTCCTGGGTGTCTTTTGGTCATTCCCGGGACCCGGGAAGCCTCGGGCCTGCGGCGGGACTTGTGGATCTCCATGCTGGGCATGATTTTATGAGTTTTCTGGACTTTCTCTTCCCCGGGACCCGGGAGGCAGGCGGCTGGACGTTATGCCCCCTAAAATCCCTCCCTTTGCTCGTAAGGCCAATTTTCCTCCGGATTTACTCTCTATAGACCCCAAGGAAAAAAATACCCGACCGGCGTCCATTTTTGACATCGGTCTCCAATCTAGGGCACGCGGGCCGAAAGCGGTACGCCGGTTCCGAAATCCGGCCCCCGCATTTTTTGGGTATTTTTTGAAAAAAATGGCATTTTTGGGACCGGGGGGACTTGCTGGACTCAGTCCCGGGTGCGGATTTTGAAAACTTTGAGGACTTTTGGATTTTCCCCCAGCTTTTCTCCCCCACTTGCAGTTTGACTTTGCGGGGTGCGTTACGGCTGTGCCGGGCGTCCCTGGACTCGGGTGGCCAGCTGCGGGGCTGGTGGGGGACTGATTTTTGAACACTTTGAGGACTTTTGGCTACTATGCCAGCTTTTCTCCCCCACTTGCAGTGTGACTTTGCGGGCCTTGTTACGGAGGTGCCGGGCTTCCCTGGACTCGGGTGGCCAGCTGCGGGACTTGTGGGACTGATTTTGGAACACTTTGAGGACATTTAACTTCTTTCCCAGCTTTTTTCCCCTCCACTTCCAGTTTGACTTTGCGGGGTGCGTTATGGACGTGCTGGGCATCCCGGAACTCGGGCGGCCGGCTGCGGGACATTTTGCCCTCCTCCAAACCCCAGCCCTCTTTGTTTATCATGCCTATTTTCTGCTGGACACACACCCTCTCTTTTGAGCTGCCTCTTTTTTTAAATTTGGATATGATTTATTGATGAATGGATTTGTTTTCCCCTTTTTAAATGATGGTTGATGTCTATCTTTTTAATACTTGCTTCTGGCTGCAGCCGAGACTTACAGTGTGATGCATCCAACCCCAACCCTGGTTTTTGTTTCCCTTAAAAACTTGGGGAAATGGACAGCTTTTTGGGGGGGCACTTCCAGCAAATGGAGGGACCTATTTGGAATTCCCCACCCGGGTGGAGATCCACGGCGAGCCGGCCTTCCTAAAGGGACAGCAACATGGACACTCTGCCATCATTGCAGCTTCTTTTTTTTTTTGGGGCACTCTGTCATATTTCCAGCTTTTTTTCGTGCTGACTTCCAGCAAATAGAGGGACCTGTTTTGAATTCCCTACCCGGGTGTAGATCCACGGCAAGCCGGCCTTCTTAAAGGGACAGGCACCCCCCTGTCCCTTGACACCTGCTTCCCTCCTCGGCGTCACCGAAATCCCACAAAATGACTGAAAATAGGACCCCAAATGACATCACTCGGTCCGGTTCTTTGGGTCTCACTCGGGGGCTTCTTTGACTCTGGAAGGCATGGTGAACCAAAAGTAGACACTTGGAAAAAATCCCCACTTTACAAGTTGACACTTTGAAAAAAAATCCCGACTATATAAGTTGACACTTGGAAAAAATCCCCACTTTATAAGTTGACACTTGGAAAAAATCCCGACTTTATAAGTTGACACTTAGAAAAAATCCCCACTTTATAAGTTGACACTTAGAAAAAATCCCGACTTTATAAGTTGACACTTAGAAAAAATCCCCACTTTATTTTGGAAAGGTTGGTACACCAAAAGTGGACACTTAGAAAAAATCCCCACTTTATTTTGGAAAGGTTGGTACACCAAAAGTGGACACTTAGAAAAAATCCCGACTTTGACTTTCGCAGGTCTATTACACTAAAAGTTGACACTCTGTCATATTTCCAGCTTTTTTTTGTGCTGACTTCCAGCAGATAGAGGGACCTATTTTGAATTCCCTACCCTGGTGCAGAACCACGGCAAGCCGGCCTTCCTAAAGGCACAGGCACATGGACACTCTGCCATAAGTGCAGCTTTTTCTTCTAAGGGTGCAGCGGCGGCGGAAGTCCACCGGAGGGCTCCAAATCCCCGCTTTCCTTTTTAGGCTTAAAGTGGCTTTTCCCTCCTTAAAAACTTGGGGAAATGGACAGCTTTTTGGGGGGGCACTTCCAGCAAATAGAGGGACCTATTTGGAATTCCCCACCCGGGTGGAGATCCACGGCAAGCCGGCCTTCTTAAAGGGACAGGCACATGGACACTCTGCCATCATTGCAGCTTCTTCTTTTTTTTTTCCCCCTGTCATATTTCCAGCTTTTTCGTGCTGACTTCCAGCAAATAGAGGGACCTGTTTTGAATTCCCTACCCGGGTGTAGATCCACGGCAAGCCGGCCTTCTTAAAGGGACAGGCACCCCCCTGTCCCTTGACACCTGCTTCCCTCCTCGGCGTCACCGAAATCCCACAAAATGACTGAAAATAGGACCCCAAATGACATCACTCGGTCCGGTTTTTTGGGTCTCACTCGGGGGCTTCTTTGACTCTGGAAGGCATGGTGAACCAAAAGTGGACACTTGGAAAAAAAATCCCCACTTTACAGGTTGACACTTGGAAAAGAATCCCCACTTTATAAATTGACACTTGGAAAAAATCCCGACTATATAAGTTGACACTTAGAAAAAATCCCGACTATATAAGTTGACACTTAGAAAAAATCCCCACTTTATTTTGGAAGTGTTGGTACACCAAAAGTTGACACTTAGAAAAAATCCCGACTTTATTTTGGAAGGGTTGGTACACCAAAAGTTGACACTTAGAAAAAATCCCGACTTTATTTTGGAAGGGTTGGTACACCAAAAGTTGACACTTAGAAAAAATCCCAACTTTTACACTTAGAAAAAATCCAGCTTTTTGTTGCTGACTTCCATCAAATAGAGGGACTTTTTCCATGTTTCTTAACCGGGTGTCGATCCAAGGCAGGTGGGCCTTCTGGAAGCGACACCCTCCTTGACACTTAGAAAAAATCCAGCTTTTTGTTGCTGACTTCCATCAAATAGAGGGACTTTTTCCATGTTTCTTAACCGGGTGTCGATCCAAGGCAGGTGGGCCTTCTGGAAGCGACACCCTCCTTGACACTTAGAAAAAATCCAGCTTTTTGTTGCTGACTTCCATCAAATAGAGGGACTTTTTCCATGTTTCTTAACCGGGTGTCGATCCAAGGCAGGTGGGCCTTCTGGAAGCGACACCCTCCTTGACACTTAGAAAAAATCCAGCTTTTTGTTGCTGACTTCCATCAAATAGAGGGACTTTTTCCATGTTTCTTAACCGGGTGTCGATCCAAGGCAGGTGGGCCTTCTGGAAGCGACCCTCTCCTTCACACTCTGTCATATTTTCAGCTTTTTTGTGCTGACTTCCATTCAATAGAGGGACTTTTTCCATGTTTCTTAACCGGGTGTCGATCCAAGGCAGGTGGGCCTTCTGGAAGCGACACCCTCCTTCACACTTAGAAAAAATCCAGCTTTTTGTTGCTGACTTCCATTAAGTAGAGGGACTTTTTTCTTTTTTCTTAACCGGGTGGTGATCCAAGGCGGGTGGGCCTTCTGGAAGCGACACCCTCCTTGACACTTAGAAAAAATCCAGCTTTTTGTTGCTGACTTCCATCAAATAGAGGGACTTTTTCCATGTTTCTTAACCGGGTGTCGATCCAAGGCAGGTGGGCCTTCTGGAAGCGACACCCTCCTTCACACTTAGAAAAAATCCAGCTTTTTGTTGCTGACTTCCATTAAGTAGAGGGACTTTTTTCTTTTTTCTTAACCGGGTGGTGATCCAAGGCGGGTGGGCCTTCTGGAAGCGACACCCTCCTTGACACTTAGAAAAAATCCAGCTTTTTGTTGCTGACTTCCATCAAATAGAGGGACTTTTTCCATGTTTCTTAACCGGGTGTCGATCCAAGGCAGGTGGGCCTTCTGGAAGCGACACCCTCCTTGACACTTAGAAAAAATCCAGCTTTTTGTTGCTGACTTCCATTAACTAGAGGGACTTTTTTCTTTTTTCTTAACCGGGTGGTGATCCAAGGCGGGTGGGCCTTCTGGAAGCGACACCCTCCTTGACACTTAGAAAAAATCCAGCTTTTTGTTGCTGACTTCCATTAACTAGAGGGACTTTTTTCATTTTTCTTAACCGGGTGGTGATCCAAGGCAGGTGGGCCTTCTGGAAGCGACACCCTCCTTGACACTTAGAAAAATTCCAGCTTTTTGTTGCTGACTTCCATTAAGTAGAGGGACTTTTTTCTTTTTTCTTAACCGGGTGGTGATCCAAGGCGGGTGGGCCTTCTGGAAGCGACACCCTCCTTGACACTTAGAAAAAATCCAGCTTTTTGTTGCTGACTTCCATTAACTAGAGGGACTTTTTTCATTTTTCTTAACCGGGTGGTGATCCAAGGCAGGTGGGCCTTCTGGAAGCGACACCCTCCTTGACACTTAGAAAAATTCCAGCTTTTTGTTGCTGACTTCCATTAAGTAGAGGGACTTTTTTCTTTTTTCTTAACCGGGTGGTGATCCAAGGCGGGTGGGCCTTCTGGAAGCGACACCCTCCTTGACACTTAGAAAAAATCCAGCTTTTTGTTGCTGACTTCCATTAAATAGAGGGACTTTTTTCATTTTTCTTAACCGGG
>NW_026906979.1:55000-67500 GCF_033978795.1 Nerophis ophidion | reverse complement strand
GGCTGGTCTGAAATCAGGTCGAAAAAATTTTTATGTTTGTCCATCCATGGTTTAAATGTCCCGAAATGTGTCCGGGATAGCGCCCCCTGGCCGGGCGCGCACTCAGGACCGAGCCCCTGTCGCTCGAGTCCTGGAAGTCCTTAAGAAAGAGGCTGGTCTGAAATCAGGTCGAAAAAATTTTTATGTTTGTTCTTCCAGGGTGTCCATGTCCCTAAATGTGTCCGAGATAGCGCCCCCTAGGCGGCCACGCATGTCCGCGTGAGCCCCTGTCCTCAGAGCCTGGAAGAACCATTCGAAAAAAGAACCATCGAAAAGAGGGGGAAAATCCAACTTTTGAGTCCCAAAATAGCTCACTTTGACTCGGACACATTTCCTGCCAATTCGGCCTGTCTAAGCCTGGCGCACCTACTAACGTGATGGGGGTGTTTTGGTAGACCTGGTAAAAACAGGGAAAATCGAAAGAGGCTTAAAGTAGGCTAGAACTCAAGCCTCTCTCGTTGTTGGACTTAGAAAAAATCCGGCTCGAAAAATAAATCCCATTGAAATGCATTGGGCTTGGCGCTGGGATTTTTTTCTAAGTATGTGAACGAAAGAGGCTAAGGAGGCTGGAAGTTAGGCCTCTCTCGTTGTTGGACTTAGAAAAAATCCACTTTTTTTGGCTGGGATTTTTTCTAAGTGTCACATGGAAGAGGCTAAACAGGCTGGAGGCCAGGCCTCTCTCGTTGTTGGACTTAGAAAAAATCCCAAAAGTGGACACTCTGACAAAATCACGCATGTTGACACTTAGGCAAAAAATCCAACTTTTGCTCCACGGAAGAAAGAGGCTAAGGAGGCTGGAAGTTAGGCCTCTCTCGTTGTTGGACTTAGAAAAAATCCACTTTTTTTGCACGGGATTTTTTCTAAGTGTCTCATGGAAGAGGCTAGACAGGCTGGAGGCCAGGCCTCTCTCGTTGTTGGACTTTGAAAAAATCCCAAAAGTGGACACTCTGACAAAATCACGCATGTTGACACTTTGGCAAAAAATCCAACTTTTTTGGACTTGGCCCGGCTTTTCTTCCATTTGTCCCCCACTTGGGCTGGTTCACTCCTGGGTATCTTTTGGTCATTCCCGGGGGCCCCGGAGCTCGCGCAGCTCGCTGCGGGACTTCTGGAACTCCATCCTGGGTAGGATTTTTAAACAATTTCGGACCTTTTTCCAACTTTTTCTCAAATTGTCCCCCACTTTCGCTGGTTCACTCCTGGGTATCTTTTGGTCATTCCCGGGGGTCCCGGAGCTCGCGCAGCTCGCTGCGGGACTTCTGGAACTCCATCCTGGGTAGGATTTTTAAACAATTTCGGACCTTTTTCCAACTTTTTCTCAAATTGTCCCCCACTTTCGCTGGTTCACTCCTGGGTATCTTTTGGTCATTCCCGGGGGTCCCGGAGCTCGCGCAGCTCGCTGCGGGACTTCTGGAACTCCATCCTGGGTAGGATTTTTAAACAATTTCGGACCTTTTTCCAACTTTTTCTCAAATTGTCCCCCACTTTTGATGGTTCACTTCTGGGTGCCTTTTGGTCATTCCCGGTGTTCCTGCGGCTCGCGCAGCTCGCTGCGGGGCTTCTGGAACTCCATCCTGGGTAGGATTTTTAATCAATTTCGGACCTTTTTCCAACTTTTTCTCAAATTGTCCCCCACTTTTGATGGTTCACTTCTGGGTGCCTTTTGGTCATTCCCGGTGTTCCTGCGGCTCGCGCAGCTCGCTGCGGGGCTTCTGGAACTCCATCCTGGGTAGGATTTTTAATCAATTTCGGACCTTTTTCCAACTTTTTCTCAAATTGTCCCCCACTTTTGATGGTTCACTTCTGGGTGCCTTTTGGTCATTCCCGGTGTTCCTGCGGCTCGTGCAGCTCGCTGCGGGACTTGTGGAACTCCATCCTGGGTAGGATTTTTAATCAATTTCGGACCTTTTTCCAACTTTTTCTCAAATTGTCCCCCACTTTTGATGGTTCACTTCTGGGTGCCTTTTGGTCATTCCCGGTGTTCCTGCGGCTCGCGCAGCTCGCTGCGGGGCTTCTGGAACTCCATCCTGGGTAGGATTTTTAATCAATTTCGGACCTTTTTCCAACTTTTTCTCAAATTGTCCCCCACTTTTGATGGTTCACTTCTGGGTGCCTTTTGGTCATTCCCGGTGTTCCTGCGGCTCGCGCAGCTCGCTGCGGGGCTTCTGGAACTCCATCCTGGGTAGGATTTTTAATCAATTTCGGACCTTTTTCCAACTTTTTCTCAAATTGTCCCCCACTTTTGATGGTTCACTTCTGGGTGCCTTTTGGTCATTCCCGGTGTTCCTGCGGCTCGTGCAGCTCGCTGCGGGGCTTCTGGAACTCCATCCTGGGTAGGATTTTTAATCAATTTCGGACCTTTTTCCAACTTTTTCTCAAATTGTCCCCCACTTTTGATGGTTCACTTCTGGGTGCCTTTTGGTCATTCCCGGTGTTCCTGCGGCTCGTGCAGCTCGCTGCGGGGCTTCTGGAACTCCATCCTGGGTAGGATTTTTAATCAATTTCGGACCTTTTTCCAACTTTTTCTCAAATTGTCCCCCACTTTTGATGGTTCACTTCTGGGTGCCTTTTGTTCATTATCGGTGTTCCTGCGGCTCGTGCAGCTCGCTGCGGGACTTGTGGAACTCCATCCTGGGTAGGATTTTTAAACAATTTGGTACTTTTTCCTCCTTTTCCTCCATTTTTCCCTCACTTTCGCTGGTTCACTTCTGGGTGCCTTTTGTTCATTATCGGTGTTCCTGCGGCTCGTGCAGCTCGCTGCGGGACTTCTGGAACTCCATCCTGGGTAGGATTTTCAAACAATTTGGCACTTTTTCCTCCTTTTCCTCCATTTTTCCCCCACTTTCGCTGGTTCACTTCTGGGTGCCTTTTGGTCATTCCCGGTGTTCCTGCGGCTCGTGCAGCTCGCTGCGGGACTTGTGGAACTCCATCCTGGGTAGGATTTTTAAACAATTTGGTACTTTTTCCTCCTTTTCCTCCATTTTTCCCCCACTTTCGCTGGTTCACTTCTGGGTGCCTTTTGGTCATTCCCGGTGTTCCCGCGGCTCGCGCAGCTCGCTGCGGGGCTTCTGGAACTCCATCCTGGGTAGGATTTTTAAACAATTTCGGACCTTTTTCCAACTTTTTCTCAAATTGTCCCCCACTTTGGCTGGTTCACTCCTGGGTATCTTTTGGTCATTCCCGGGGGTCCCGGAGCTCGCGCAGCTCGCTGCGGGACTTCTGGAACTCCATCCTGGGTAGGATTTTTAAACAATTTGGTACTTTTTCCTCCTTTTCCTCCATTTTCCCCCCACTTTCGCTGGTTCACTTCTGGGTGCCTTTTGGTCATTCCCGGTGTTCCTGCGGCTCGTGCAGCTCTTTGCGGGACTTGTGGAACTCCATCCTGGGTAGGATTTTTAAACAATTTGGTACTTTTTCCTCCTTTTCCTCCATTTTTCCCCCACTTTCGCTGGTTCACTTCTGGGTGCCTTTTGGTCATTCCCGGTGTTCCTGCGGCTCGTGCAGCTCTTTGCGGGACTTGTGGAACTCCATCCTGGGTAGGATTTTTAATCAATTTCGGACCTTTTTCCAACTTTTTCTCAAATTGTCCCCCACTTTGGCTGGTTCACTTCTGGGTGCCTTTTGGTCATTCCCGGTGTTCCCGCGGCTCGGGCAGCTCGCTGCGGGGCTTCTGGAACTCCATCCTGGGTAGGATTTTTAATCAATTTCGGACCTTTTTCCAACTTTTTCTCAAATTGTCCCCCACTTTTGATGGTTCACTTCTGGGTGCCTTTTGGTCATTATCGGTGTTCCTGCTGCTCGGGCAGCTCGCTGCGGGGCTTCTGGAACTCCATCCTGGGTAGGATTTTTAAACAATTTCGGACCTTTTTCCAACTTTTTCTCAAATTGTCCCCCACTTTTGATGGTTCACTTCTGGGTGCCTTTTGGTCATTCCCGGTGTTCCTGCGGCTCGTGCAGCTCGCTGCGGGGCTTCTGGAACTCCATCCTGGGTAGGATTTTTAATCAATTTCGGACCTTTTTCCAACTTTTTCTCAAATTGTCCCCCACTTTTGATGGTTCACTTCTTGGTGCCTTTTGGTCATTCCCGGTGTTCCTGCGGCTCGTGCAGCTCGCTGCGTGACTTCTGGAACTCCATCCTGGGTAGGATTTTTAAACAATTTGGTACTTTTTCCGACTTTTCCTCCATTTTTCCCCCACTTTCGCTGGTTCACTTCTGGGTAACTTTTGGTCATTCCCGGTGTTCCCGCGGCTCGTGCAGCTCGCTGCGGGGCTTCTGGAACTCCATCCTGGGTAGGATTTTTAAACAATTTCGGACCTTTTTCCAACATTTTCTCAAATTGTCCCCCACTTTTGATGGTTCACTTCTGGGTGCCTTTCGGTCATTCCCGGTGTTCCCGCGGCTCGGGCAGCTCGCTGCGGGACTTCTGGAACTCCATCCTGGGTAGGATTTTTAATCAATTTCGGACCTTTTTCCAACTTTTTCTCAAATTGTCCCCCACTTTCGCTGGTTCACTTCTGGGTGCCTTTTGGTCATTCCCGGTGTTCCCGCGGCTCGTGCAGCTCGCTGCGGGGCTTCTGGAACTCCATCCTGGGTAGGATTTTTAAACAATTTCGGACCTTTTTCCAACTTTTTCTCAAATTGTCCCCCACTTTCGATGGTTCACTTCTGGGTGCCTTTTGTTGATTCCCGGTGTTCCCGCGGCTCGTGCAGCTCGCTGCGGGACTTGTGGAACTCCATCCTGGGTAGGATTTTTAAACAATTTGGTACTTTTTCCTCCTTTTCCTCCATTTTTCCCCCACTTTCGCTGGTTCACTTCTGGGTGCCTTTTGGTCATTCCCGATGTTCCTGCGGCTCGTGCAGCTCGCTGCGGGGCTTCTGGAACTCCATCCTGGGTAGGATTTTTAAACAATTTCGGACCTTTTTCCAACTTTTTCTCAAATTGTCCCCCACTTTCGCTGGTTCACTCCTGGGTATCTTTTGGTCATTCCCGGTGTTCCCGCGGCTCGGGCAGCTCGCTGCGGGGCTTCTGGAACTCCATCCTGGGTAGGATTTTTAAACAATTTCGGACCTTTTTCCAACTTTTTCTCAAATTGTCCCCCACTTTGGCTGGTTCACTCCTGGGTATCTTTTGGTCATTCCCGGTGTTCCCGCGGCTCGGGCAGCTCGCTGCGGGGCTTCTGGAACTCCATCCTGGGTAGGATTTTTAAACAATTTCGGACCTTTTTCCAACTTTTTCTCAAATTGTCCCCCACTTTCGCTGGTTCACTCCTGGGTATCTTTTGGTCATTCCCGGTGTTCCTGCGGCTCGTGCAGCTCTTTGCGGGACTTGTGGAACTCCATCCTGGGTAGGATTTTTAAACAATTTCGGACCTTTTTCCAACTTTTTCTCAAATTGTCCCCCACTTTCGCTGGTTCACTCCTGGGTATCTTTTGGTCATTCCCGGGGGTCCCGGAGCTCGCGCAGCTCGCTGCGGGGCTTCTGGAACTCCATCCTGGGTAGGATTTTTAAACAATTTGGCACTTTTTCCTCCTTTTCCTCCATTTTTCCCCCACTTTCGCTGGTTCACTTCTGGGTGCCTTTTGGTCATTCCCGGTGTTCCTGCGGCTCGTGCAGCTCGCTGCGGGACTTGTGGAACTCCATCCTGGGTAGGATTTTTAAACAATTTGGTACTTTCTCCTCCTTTTCCTCCATTTTTCCCCCACTTTCGCTGGTTCACTTCTGGGTGCCTTTTGGTCATTCCCGGTGTTCCCGCGGCTCGCGCAGCTCGCTGCGGGGCTTCTGGAACTCCATCCTGGGTAGGATTTTTAAACAATTTCGGACCTTTTTCCAACTTTTTCTCAAATTGTCCCCCACTTTTGATGGTTCACTTCTGGGTGCCTTTTGGTCATTCCCGGTGTTCCTGCGGCTCGCGCAGCTCGCTGCGGGGCTTCTGGAACTCCATCCTGGGTAGGATTTTTAATCAATTTCGGACCTTTTTCCAACTTTTTCTCAAATTGTCCCCCACTTTTGATGGTTCACTTCTGGGTGCCTTTTGGTCATTCCCGGTGTTCCTGCGGCTCGTGCAGCTCGCTGCGGGGCTTCTGGAACTCCATCCTGGGTAGGATTTTTAATCAATTTCGGACCTTTTTTCCAACTTTTTCTCAAATTGTCCCCCACTTTTGATGGTTCACTTCTGGGTGCCTTTTGGTCATTCCCGGTGTTCCTGCGGCTCGTGCAGCTCGCTGCGGGACTCGTGGAACTCCATCCTGGGTAGGATTTTTAAACAATTTGGTACTTTTTCCTCCTTTTCCTCCATTTTTCCCCCACTTTCGCTGGTTCACTTCTGGGTGCCTTTTGGTCATTCCCGGTGTTCCTGCGGCTCGTGCAGCTCGCTGCGGGACTCGTGGAACTCCATCCTGGGTAGGATTTTTAAACAATTTGGTACTTTTTCCTCCTTTTCCTCCATTTTTCCCCCACTTTCGCTGGTTCACTTCTGGGTGCCTTTTGGTCATTCCCGGTGTTCCTGCGGCTCGTGCAGCTCGCTGCAGGGCTTCTGGAACTCCATCCTGGGTAGGATTTTTAAACAATTTGGCACTTTTTCCTCCTTTTCCTCCATTTTTCCCCCACTTTCGCTGGTTCACTTCTGGGTGCCTTTTGGTCATTCCCGGTGTTCCTGCGGCTCGTGCAGCTCGCTGCGGGACTTGTGGAACTCCATCCTGGGTAGGATTTTTAAACAATTTGGTACTTTTTCCTCCTTTTCCTCCATTTTTCCCCCACTTTCGCTGGTTCACTTCTGGGTGCCTTTTGGTCATTCCCGGTGTTCCTGCGGCTCGTGCAGCTCGCTGCGGGACTTGTGGAACTCCATCCTGGGTAGGATTTTTAATCAATTTCGGACCTTTTTCCAACTTTTTCTCAAATTGTCCCCCACTTTTGATGGTTCACTTCTGGGTGCCTTTTGGTCATTCCCGGTGTTCCTGCGGCTCGCGCAGCTCGCTGCGGGGCTTCTGGAACTCCATCCTGGGTAGGATTTTTAATCAATTTCGGACCTTTTTCCAACTTTTTCTCAAATTGTCCCCCACTTTTGATGGTTCACTTCTGGGTGCCTTTTGGTCATTCCCGGTGTTCCTGCGGCTCGCGCAGCTCGCTGCGGGGCTTCTGGAACTCCATCCTGGGTAGGATTTTTAATCAATTTCGGACCTTTTTCCAACTTTTTCTCAAATTGTCCCCCACTTTTGATGGTTCACTTCTGGGTGCCTTTTGGTCATTCCCGGTGTTCCTGCGGCTCGTGCAGCTCGCTGCGGGGCTTCTGGAACTCCATCCTGGGTAGGATTTTTAATCAATTTCGGACCTTTTTTCCAACTTTTTCTCAAATTGTCCCCCACTTTTGATGGTTCACTTCTGGGTGCCTTTTGGTCATTCCCGGTGTTCCTGCGGCTCGTGCAGCTCGCTGCGGGACTCGTGGAACTCCATCCTGGGTAGGATTTTTAAACAATTTGGTACTTTTTCCTCCTTTTCCTCCATTTTTCCCCCACTTTCGCTGGTTCACTTCTGGGTGCCTTTTGGTCATTCCCGGTGTTCCTGCGGCTCGTGCAGCTCGCTGCGGGACTCGTGGAACTCCATCCTGGGTAGGATTTTTAAACAATTTGGTACTTTTTCCTCCTTTTCCTCCATTTTTCCCCCACTTTCGCTGGTTCACTTCTGGGTGCCTTTTGGTCATTCCCGGTGTTCCTGCGGCTCGTGCAGCTCGCTGCAGGGCTTCTGGAACTCCATCCTGGGTAGGATTTTTAAACAATTTGGCACTTTTTCCTCCTTTTCCTCCATTTTTCCCCCACTTTCGCTGGTTCACTTCTGGGTGCCTTTTGGTCATTCCCGGTGTTCCTGCGGCTCGTGCAGCTCGCTGCGGGACTTGTGGAACTCCATCCTGGGTAGGATTTTTAAACAATTTGGTACTTTTTCCTCCTTTTCCTCCATTTTTCCCCCACTTTCGCTGGTTCACTTCTGGGTGCCTTTTGGTCATTCCCGGTGTTCCTGCGGCTCGTGCAGCTCGCTGCGGGACTTGTGGAACTCCATCCTGGGTAGGATTTTTAAACAATTTGGTACTTTTTCCTCCTTTTCCTCCATTTTTCCCCCACTTTCGCTGGTTCACTTCTGGGTGCCTTTTGGTCATTCCCGGTGTTCCTGCGGCTCGTGCAGCTCGCTGCGGGACTTGTGGAACTCTACCCTGGGTGGGATCATATGATTTTCAACCCATTTTGGACCTTTTTCCCGACTTTCCCTCCATTTCCCTCCCACTTTCGATGGTCCACTCCTGGGTGTCTTTTGGTCATTCCCGGGACCCGGGAAGCCTCGGGCCTGCGGCGGGACTTGTGGATCTCCATGCTGGGCATGATTTTATGAGTTTTCTGGACTTTCTCTTCCCCGGGACCCGGGAGGCAGGCGGCTGGACGTTATGCCCCCTAAAATCCCTCCCTTTGCTCGTAAGGCCAATTTTCCTCCGGATTTACTCTCTATAGACCCCAAGGAAAAAAATACCCGACCGGCGTCCATTTTTGACATCGGTCTCCAATCTAGGGCACGCGGGCCGAAAGCGGTACGCCGGTTCCGAAATCCGGCCCCCGCATTTTTTGGGTATTTTTTGAAAAAAATGGCATTTTTGGGACCGGGGGGACTTGCTGGACTCAGTCCCGGGTGCGGATTTTGAAAACGTTGAGGACTTTTGGATTTTCCCCCAGCTTTTCTCCCCCACTTGCAGTTTGACTTTGCGGGGTGCGTTACGGCTGTGCCGGGCGTCCCTGGACTCGGGTGGCCAGCTGCGGGGCTGGTGGGGGACTGATTTTTGAACACTTTGAGGACTTTTGGCTACTCTGCCAGCTTTTCTCCCCCACTTGCAGTGTGACTTTGCGGGCCTTGTTACGGAGGTGCCGGGCTTCCCTGGACTCGGGTGGCCAGCTGCGGGACTTGTGGGACTGATTTTGGAACACTTTGAGGACATTTAACTTCTTTCCCAGCTTTTTTCCCCTCCACTTCCAGTTTGACTTTGCGGGGTGCGTTATGGACGTGCTGGGCATCCCGGAACTCGGGCGGCCGGCTGCGGGACATTTTGCCCTCCTCCAAACCCCAGCCCTCTTTGTTTATCATGCCTATTTTCTGCTGGACACACACCCTCTCTTTTGAGCTGCCTCTTTTTTTAAATTTGGATATGATTTATTGATGAATGGATTTGTTTTCCCCTTTTTAAATGATGGTTGATGTCTATCTTTTTAATACTTGCTTCTGGCTGCAGCCGAGACTTACAGTGTGATGCATCCAACCCCAACCCTGGTTTTTGTTTCCCTTAAAAACTTGGGGAAATGGACAGCTTTTTGGGGGGGCACTTCCAGCAAATGGAGGGACCTATTTGGAATTCCCCACCCGGGTGGAGATCCACGGCGAGCCGGCCTTCCTAAAGGGACAGCAACATGGACACTCTGCCATCATTGCAGCTTCTTTTTTTTTTTGGGGCACTCTGTCATATTTCCAGCTTTTTTTCGTGCTGACTTCCAGCAAATAGAGGGACCTGTTTTGAATTCCCTACCCGGGTGTAGATCCACGGCAAGCCGGCCTTCTTAAAGGGACAGGCACCCCCCTGTCCCTTGACACCTGCTTCCCTCCTCGGCGTCACCGAAATCCCACAAAATGACTGAAAATAGGACCCCAAATGACATCACTCGGTCCGGTTTTTTGGGTCTCACTCGGGGGCTTCTTTGACTCTGGAAGGCATGGTGAACCAAAAGTGGACACTTGGAAAAAAAATCCCCACTTTACAGGTTGACACTTGGAAAAGAATCCCCACTTTATAAATTGACACTTGGAAAAAATCCCGACTATATAAGTTGACACTTAGAAAAAATCCCGACTATATAAGTTGACACTTAGAAAAAATCCCCACTTTATTTTGGAAGTGTTGGTACACCAAAAGTTGACACTTAGAAAAAATCCCGACTTTATTTTGGAAGGGTTGGTACACCAAAAGTTGACACTTAGAAAAAATCCCGACTTTATTTTGGAAGGGTTGGTACACCAAAAGTTGACACTTAGAAAAAATCCCAACTTTTACACTTAGAAAAAATCCAGCTTTTTGTTGCTGACTTCCATCAAATAGAGGGACTTTTTCCATGTTTCTTAACCGGGTGTCGATCCAAGGCAGGTGGGCCTTCTGGAAGCGACACCCTCCTTGACACTTAGAAAAAATCCAGCTTTTTGTTGCTGACTTCCATCAAATAGAGGGACTTTTTCCATGTTTCTTAACCGGGTGTCGATCCAAGGCAGGTGGGCCTTCTGGAAGCGACACCCTCCTTGACACTTAGAAAAAATCCAGCTTTTTGTTGCTGACTTCCATCAAATAGAGGGACTTTTTCCATGTTTCTTAACCGGGTGTCGATCCAAGGCAGGTGGGCCTTCTGGAAGCGACACCCTCCTTGACACTTAGAAAAAATCCAGCTTTTTGTTGCTGACTTCCATCAAATAGAGGGACTTTTTCCATGTTTCTTAACCGGGTGTCGATCCAAGGCAGGTGGGCCTTCTGGAAGCGACCCTCTCCTTCACACTCTGTCATATTTTCAGCTTTTTTGTGCTGACTTCCATTCAATAGAGGGACTTTTTCCATGTTTCTTAACCGGGTGTCGATCCAAGGCAGGTGGGCCTTCTGGAAGCGACACCCTCCTTCACACTTAGAAAAAATCCAGCTTTTTGTTGCTGACTTCCATTAAGTAGAGGGACTTTTTTCTTTTTTCTTAACCGGGTGGTGATCCAAGGCGGGTGGGCCTTCTGGAAGCGACACCCTCCTTGACACTTAGAAAAAATCCAGCTTTTTGTTGCTGACTTCCATCAAATAGAGGGACTTTTTCCATGTTTCTTAACCGGGTGTCGATCCAAGGCAGGTGGGCCTTCTGGAAGCGACACCCTCCTTCACACTTAGAAAAAATCCAGCTTTTTGTTGCTGACTTCCATTAAGTAGAGGGACTTTTTTCTTTTTTCTTAACCGGGTGGTGATCCAAGGCGGGTGGGCCTTCTGGAAGCGACACCCTCCTTGACACTTAGAAAAAATCCAGCTTTTTGTTGCTGACTTCCATCAAATAGAGGGACTTTTTCCATGTTTCTTAACCGGGTGTCGATCCAAGGCAGGTGGGCCTTCTGGAAGCGACACCCTCCTTGACACTTAGAAAAAATCCAGCTTTTTGTTGCTGACTTCCATTAACTAGAGGGACTTTTTTCTTTTTTCTTAACCGGGTGGTGATCCAAGGCGGGTGGGCCTTCTGGAAGCGACACCCTCCTTGACACTTAGAAAAAATCCAGCTTTTTGTTGCTGACTTCCATTAACTAGAGGGACTTTTTTCATTTTTCTTAACCGGGTGGTGATCCAAGGCAGGTGGGCCTTCTGGAAGCGACACCCTCCTTGACACTTAGAAAAATTCCAGCTTTTTGTTGCTGACTTCCATTAAGTAGAGGGACTTTTTTCTTTTTTCTTAACCGGGTGGTGATCCAAGGCGGGTGGGCCTTCTGGAAGCGACACCCTCCTTGACACTTAGAAAAAATCCAGCTTTTTGTTGCTGACTTCCATTAAATAGAGGGACTTTTTTCATTTTTCTTAACCGGGTGTCGATCCAAGGCGGGTGGGCCTTCTGGAAGCGACACCCTCCTTGACACTCTGTCATATTTTCAGCTTTTTTGTGCTGACTTCCATTAAATAGAGGGACTTTTTCCATGTTTCTTAACCGGGTGTCGATCCAAGGCAGGTGGGCCTTCTGGAAGCGACACCCTCCTTCACACTTAGAAAAAATCCAGCTTTTTGTTGCTGACTACCATCACATAGAGGGACTTTTTTCATGTTTCTTAACCGGGTGTCGATCCAAGGCGGGTGGGCCTTCTGGAAGCGACACCCTCCTTGACACTTAGAAAAATTCCAGCTTTTTGTTGCTGACTTCCATCAAATAGAGGGACCTATTTGGAATTCCCCACCCGGGTGGAGATCCACGGCAAGCCGGCTTTCCTAAAAGGACAGGCACATGGACACTATTCGCAGCTTCTTTTTTTTTTTTTGGCACTGACTTCCAGCTAAGGGTGCAGCGGCGGCGGAAGTCCACCGGAGGGCTCCAAATCCCCGCTTTCCTTTTTAGGCTTAAAGTTGCCTTTCCCTCTTTAGAGCCTTGGGCAAATGTACAGCTATATTTTGTGCTGACTTCCAGCAAATAGAGGGACCTGTTTTGAATTCCCTACCCGGGTGTAGATCCACGGCAAGCCGGCCTTCTTAAAGGGACAGGCACCCCCCTCCCGGAACACCTGCTTCGCTCCTCGGCGTCACCGAAATCCCACAAAATGACTCAAAATAGGGCCCCAAATGACATCACTCGGCCCGGTTGTTTAGGTCTCACTCTGGGGCTTCTATGACCCTGGAGGGCATGGTACAGCAAAAGTGGACACTTAGAAAAAATCCCGACTTTT
>NW_026906979.1:30000-42500 GCF_033978795.1 Nerophis ophidion | reverse complement strand
GACACTCTGACAAAATCACGCATGTTGACACTTAGGCAAAAAATCCAACTTTTGCTCCACGGAAGAAAGAGGCTAAGGAGGCTGGAAGTTAGGCCTCTCTCGTTGTTGGACTTAGAAAAAATCCACTTTTTTTGCACGGGATTTTTTCTAAGTGTCTCATGGAAGAGGCTAGACAGGCTGGAGGCCAGGCCTCTCTCGTTGTTGGACTTTGAAAAAATCCCAAAAGTGGACACTCTGACAAAATCACGCATGTTGACACTTTGGCAAAAAATCCAACTTTTTTGGACTTGGCCCGGCTTTTCTTCCATTTGTCCCCCACTTGGGCTGGTTCACTCCTGGGTATCTTTTGGTCATTCCCGGGGGCCCCGGAGCTCGCGCAGCTCGCTGCGGGACTTCTGGAACTCCATCCTGGGTAGGATTTTTAAACAATTTCGGACCTTTTTCCAACTTTTTCTCAAATTGTCCCCCACTTTCGCTGGTTCACTCCTGGGTATCTTTTGGTCATTCCCGGGGGTCCCGGAGCTCGCGCAGCTCGCTGCGGGACTTCTGGAACTCCATCCTGGGTAGGATTTTTAAACAATTTCGGACCTTTTTCCAACTTTTTCTCAAATTGTCCCCCACTTTCGCTGGTTCACTCCTGGGTATCTTTTGGTCATTCCCGGGGGTCCCGGAGCTCGCGCAGCTCGCTGCGGGACTTCTGGAACTCCATCCTGGGTAGGATTTTTAAACAATTTCGGACCTTTTTCCAACTTTTTCTCAAATTGTCCCCCACTTTTGATGGTTCACTTCTGGGTGCCTTTTGGTCATTCCCGGTGTTCCTGCGGCTCGCGCAGCTCGCTGCGGGGCTTCTGGAACTCCATCCTGGGTAGGATTTTTAATCAATTTCGGACCTTTTTCCAACTTTTTCTCAAATTGTCCCCCACTTTTGATGGTTCACTTCTGGGTGCCTTTTGGTCATTCCCGGTGTTCCTGCGGCTCGCGCAGCTCGCTGCGGGGCTTCTGGAACTCCATCCTGGGTAGGATTTTTAATCAATTTCGGACCTTTTTCCAACTTTTTCTCAAATTGTCCCCCACTTTTGATGGTTCACTTCTGGGTGCCTTTTGGTCATTCCCGGTGTTCCTGCGGCTCGTGCAGCTCGCTGCGGGGCTTCTGGAACTCCATCCTGGGTAGGATTTTTAATCAATTTCGGACCTTTTTCCAACTTTTTCTCAAATTGTCCCCCACTTTTGATGGTTCACTTCTGGGTGCCTTTTGGTCATTCCCGGTGTTCCTGCGGCTCGTGCAGCTCGCTGCGGGGCTTCTGGAACTCCATCCTGGGTAGGATTTTTAATCAATTTCGGACCTTTTTCCAACTTTTTCTCAAATTGTCCCCCACTTTTGATGGTTCACTTCTGGGTGCCTTTTGTTCATTATCGGTGTTCCTGCGGCTCGTGCAGCTCGCTGCGGGACTTGTGGAACTCCATCCTGGGTAGGATTTTTAAACAATTTGGTACTTTTTCCTCCTTTTCCTCCATTTTTCCCTCACTTTCGCTGGTTCACTTCTGGGTGCCTTTTGTTCATTATCGGTGTTCCTGCGGCTCGTGCAGCTCGCTGCGGGACTTCTGGAACTCCATCCTGGGTAGGATTTTCAAACAATTTGGCACTTTTTCCTCCTTTTCCTCCATTTTTCCCCCACTTTCGCTGGTTCACTTCTGGGTGCCTTTTGGTCATTCCCGGTGTTCCTGCGGCTCGTGCAGCTCGCTGCGGGACTTGTGGAACTCCATCCTGGGTAGGATTTTTAAACAATTTGGTACTTTTTCCTCCTTTTCCTCCATTTTTCCCCCACTTTCGCTGGTTCACTTCTGGGTGCCTTTTGGTCATTCCCGGTGTTCCCGCGGCTCGCGCAGCTCGCTGCGGGGCTTCTGGAACTCCATCCTGGGTAGGATTTTTAAACAATTTCGGACCTTTTTCCAACTTTTTCTCAAATTGTCCCCCACTTTGGCTGGTTCACTCCTGGGTATCTTTTGGTCATTCCCGGGGGTCCCGGAGCTCGCGCAGCTCGCTGCGGGACTTCTGGAACTCCATCCTGGGTAGGATTTTTAAACAATTTGGTACTTTTTCCTCCTTTTCCTCCATTTTCCCCCCACTTTCGCTGGTTCACTTCTGGGTGCCTTTTGGTCATTCCCGGTGTTCCTGCGGCTCGTGCAGCTCTTTGCGGGACTTGTGGAACTCCATCCTGGGTAGGATTTTTAAACAATTTGGTACTTTTTCCTCCTTTTCCTCCATTTTTCCCCCACTTTCGCTGGTTCACTTCTGGGTGCCTTTTGGTCATTCCCGGTGTTCCTGCGGCTCGTGCAGCTCTTTGCGGGACTTGTGGAACTCCATCCTGGGTAGGATTTTTAATCAATTTCGGACCTTTTTCCAACTTTTTCTCAAATTGTCCCCCACTTTGGCTGGTTCACTTCTGGGTGCCTTTTGGTCATTCCCGGTGTTCCCGCGGCTCGGGCAGCTCGCTGCGGGGCTTCTGGAACTCCATCCTGGGTAGGATTTTTAATCAATTTCGGACCTTTTTCCAACTTTTTCTCAAATTGTCCCCCACTTTTGATGGTTCACTTCTGGGTGCCTTTTGGTCATTATCGGTGTTCCTGCTGCTCGGGCAGCTCGCTGCGGGGCTTCTGGAACTCCATCCTGGGTAGGATTTTTAAACAATTTCGGACCTTTTTCCAACTTTTTCTCAAATTGTCCCCCACTTTTGATGGTTCACTTCTGGGTGCCTTTTGGTCATTCCCGGTGTTCCTGCGGCTCGTGCAGCTCGCTGCGGGGCTTCTGGAACTCCATCCTGGGTAGGATTTTTAATCAATTTCGGACCTTTTTCCAACTTTTTCTCAAATTGTCCCCCACTTTTGATGGTTCACTTCTTGGTGCCTTTTGGTCATTCCCGGTGTTCCTGCGGCTCGTGCAGCTCGCTGCGTGACTTCTGGAACTCCATCCTGGGTAGGATTTTTAAACAATTTGGTACTTTTTCCGACTTTTCCTCCATTTTTCCCCCACTTTCGCTGGTTCACTTCTGGGTAACTTTTGGTCATTCCCGGTGTTCCCGCGGCTCGTGCAGCTCGCTGCGGGGCTTCTGGAACTCCATCCTGGGTAGGATTTTTAAACAATTTCGGACCTTTTTCCAACATTTTCTCAAATTGTCCCCCACTTTTGATGGTTCACTTCTGGGTGCCTTTCGGTCATTCCCGGTGTTCCCGCGGCTCGGGCAGCTCGCTGCGGGACTTCTGGAACTCCATCCTGGGTAGGATTTTTAATCAATTTCGGACCTTTTTCCAACTTTTTCTCAAATTGTCCCCCACTTTCGCTGGTTCACTTCTGGGTGCCTTTTGGTCATTCCCGGTGTTCCCGCGGCTCGTGCAGCTCGCTGCGGGGCTTCTGGAACTCCATCCTGGGTAGGATTTTTAAACAATTTCGGACCTTTTTCCAACTTTTTCTCAAATTGTCCCCCACTTTCGATGGTTCACTTCTGGGTGCCTTTTGTTGATTCCCGGTGTTCCCGCGGCTCGTGCAGCTCGCTGCGGGACTTGTGGAACTCCATCCTGGGTAGGATTTTTAAACAATTTGGTACTTTTTCCTCCTTTTCCTCCATTTTTCCCCCACTTTCGCTGGTTCACTTCTGGGTGCCTTTTGGTCATTCCCGATGTTCCTGCGGCTCGTGCAGCTCGCTGCGGGGCTTCTGGAACTCCATCCTGGGTAGGATTTTTAAACAATTTCGGACCTTTTTCCAACTTTTTCTCAAATTGTCCCCCACTTTCGCTGGTTCACTCCTGGGTATCTTTTGGTCATTCCCGGTGTTCCCGCGGCTCGGGCAGCTCGCTGCGGGGCTTCTGGAACTCCATCCTGGGTAGGATTTTTAAACAATTTCGGACCTTTTTCCAACTTTTTCTCAAATTGTCCCCCACTTTGGCTGGTTCACTCCTGGGTATCTTTTGGTCATTCCCGGTGTTCCCGCGGCTCGGGCAGCTCGCTGCGGGGCTTCTGGAACTCCATCCTGGGTAGGATTTTTAAACAATTTCGGACCTTTTTCCAACTTTTTCTCAAATTGTCCCCCACTTTCGCTGGTTCACTCCTGGGTATCTTTTGGTCATTCCCGGTGTTCCTGCGGCTCGTGCAGCTCTTTGCGGGACTTGTGGAACTCCATCCTGGGTAGGATTTTTAAACAATTTCGGACCTTTTTCCAACTTTTTCTCAAATTGTCCCCCACTTTCGCTGGTTCACTCCTGGGTATCTTTTGGTCATTCCCGGGGGTCCCGGAGCTCGCGCAGCTCGCTGCGGGGCTTCTGGAACTCCATCCTGGGTAGGATTTTTAAACAATTTGGCACTTTTTCCTCCTTTTCCTCCATTTTTCCCCCACTTTCGCTGGTTCACTTCTGGGTGCCTTTTGGTCATTCCCGGTGTTCCTGCGGCTCGTGCAGCTCGCTGCGGGACTTGTGGAACTCCATCCTGGGTAGGATTTTTAAACAATTTGGTACTTTCTCCTCCTTTTCCTCCATTTTTCCCCCACTTTCGCTGGTTCACTTCTGGGTGCCTTTTGGTCATTCCCGGTGTTCCCGCGGCTCGCGCAGCTCGCTGCGGGGCTTCTGGAACTCCATCCTGGGTAGGATTTTTAAACAATTTCGGACCTTTTTCCAACTTTTTCTCAAATTGTCCCCCACTTTTGATGGTTCACTTCTGGGTGCCTTTTGGTCATTCCCGGTGTTCCTGCGGCTCGCGCAGCTCGCTGCGGGGCTTCTGGAACTCCATCCTGGGTAGGATTTTTAATCAATTTCGGACCTTTTTCCAACTTTTTCTCAAATTGTCCCCCACTTTTGATGGTTCACTTCTGGGTGCCTTTTGGTCATTCCCGGTGTTCCTGCGGCTCGTGCAGCTCGCTGCGGGGCTTCTGGAACTCCATCCTGGGTAGGATTTTTAATCAATTTCGGACCTTTTTTCCAACTTTTTCTCAAATTGTCCCCCACTTTTGATGGTTCACTTCTGGGTGCCTTTTGGTCATTCCCGGTGTTCCTGCGGCTCGTGCAGCTCGCTGCGGGACTCGTGGAACTCCATCCTGGGTAGGATTTTTAAACAATTTGGTACTTTTTCCTCCTTTTCCTCCATTTTTCCCCCACTTTCGCTGGTTCACTTCTGGGTGCCTTTTGGTCATTCCCGGTGTTCCTGCGGCTCGTGCAGCTCGCTGCGGGACTCGTGGAACTCCATCCTGGGTAGGATTTTTAAACAATTTGGTACTTTTTCCTCCTTTTCCTCCATTTTTCCCCCACTTTCGCTGGTTCACTTCTGGGTGCCTTTTGGTCATTCCCGGTGTTCCTGCGGCTCGTGCAGCTCGCTGCGGGACTTGTGGAACTCCATCCTGGGTAGGATTTTTAAACAATTTGGTACTTTTTCCTCCTTTTCCTCCATTTTTCCCCCACTTTCGCTGGTTCACTTCTGGGTGCCTTTTGGTCATTCCCGGTGTTCCTGCGGCTCGTGCAGCTCGCTGCGGGACTTGTGGAACTCCATCCTGGGTAGGATTTTTAAACAATTTGGTACTTTTTCCTCCTTTTCCTCCATTTTTCCCCCACTTTCGCTGGTTCACTTCTGGGTGCCTTTTGGTCATTCCCGGTGTTCCTGCGGCTCGTGCAGCTCGCTGCGGGACTTGTGGAACTCTACCCTGGGTGGGATCATATGATTTTCAACCCATTTTGGACCTTTTTCCCGACTTTCCCTCCATTTCCCTCCCACTTTCGATGGTCCACTCCTGGGTGTCTTTTGGTCATTCCCGGGACCCGGGAAGCCTCGGGCCTGCGGCGGGACTTGTGGATCTCCATGCTGGGCATGATTTTATGAGTTTTCTGGACTTTCTCTTCCCCGGGACCCGGGAGGCAGGCGGCTGGACGTTATGCCCCCTAAAATCCCTCCCTTTGCTCGTAAGGCCAATTTTCCTCCGGATTTACTCTCTATAGACCCCAAGGAAAAAAATACCCGACCGGCGTCCATTTTTGACATCGGTCTCCAATCTAGGGCACGCGGGCCGAAAGCGGTACGCCGGTTCCGAAATCCGGCCCCCGCATTTTTTGGGTATTTTTTGAAAAAAATGGCATTTTTGGGACCGGGGGGACTTGCTGGACTCAGTCCCGGGTGCGGATTTTGAAAACGTTGAGGACTTTTGGATTTTCCCCCAGCTTTTCTCCCCCACTTGCAGTTTGACTTTGCGGGGTGCGTTACGGCTGTGCCGGGCGTCCCTGGACTCGGGTGGCCAGCTGCGGGGCTGGTGGGGGACTGATTTTTGAACACTTTGAGGACTTTTGGCTACTCTGCCAGCTTTTCTCCCCCACTTGCAGTGTGACTTTGCGGGCCTTGTTACGGAGGTGCCGGGCTTCCCTGGACTCGGGTGGCCAGCTGCGGGACTTGTGGGACTGATTTTGGAACACTTTGAGGACATTTAACTTCTTTCCCAGCTTTTTTCCCCTCCACTTCCAGTTTGACTTTGCGGGGTGCGTTATGGACGTGCTGGGCATCCCGGAACTCGGGCGGCCGGCTGCGGGACATTTTGCCCTCCTCCAAACCCCAGCCCTCTTTGTTTATCATGCCTATTTTCTGCTGGACACACACCCTCTCTTTTGAGCTGCCTCTTTTTTTAAATTTGGATATGATTTATTGATGAATGGATTTGTTTTCCCCTTTTTAAATGATGGTTGATGTCTATCTTTTTAATACTTGCTTCTGGCTGCAGCCGAGACTTACAGTGTGATGCATCCAACCCCAACCCTGGTTTTTGTTTCCCTTAAAAACTTGGGGAAATGGACAGCTTTTTGGGGGGGCACTTCCAGCAAATGGAGGGACCTATTTGGAATTCCCCACCCGGGTGGAGATCCACGGCGAGCCGGCCTTCCTAAAGGGACAGCAACATGGACACTCTGCCATCATTGCAGCTTCTTTTTTTTTTTGGGGCACTCTGTCATATTTCCAGCTTTTTTTCGTGCTGACTTCCAGCAAATAGAGGGACCTGTTTTGAATTCCCTACCCGGGTGTAGATCCACGGCAAGCCGGCCTTCTTAAAGGGACAGGCACCCCCCTGTCCCTTGACACCTGCTTCCCTCCTCGGCGTCACCGAAATCCCACAAAATGACTGAAAATAGGACCCCAAATGACATCACTCGGTCCGGTTCTTTGGGTCTCACTCGGGGGCTTCTTTGACTCTGGAAGGCATGGTGAACCAAAAGTAGACACTTGGAAAAAATCCCCACTTTACAAGTTGACACTTTGAAAAAAAATCCCGACTATATAAGTTGACACTTGGAAAAAATCCCCACTTTATAAGTTGACACTTGGAAAAAATCCCGACTTTATAAGTTGACACTTAGAAAAAATCCCCACTTTATAAGTTGACACTTAGAAAAAATCCCGACTTTATAAGTTGACACTTAGAAAAAATCCCCACTTTATTTTGGAAAGGTTGGTACACCAAAAGTGGACACTTAGAAAAAATCCCCACTTTATTTTGGAAAGGTTGGTACACCAAAAGTGGACACTTAGAAAAAATCCCGACTTTGACTTTCGCAGGTCTATTACACTAAAAGTTGACACTCTGTCATATTTCCAGCTTTTTTTTGTGCTGACTTCCAGCAGATAGAGGGACCTATTTTGAATTCCCTACCCTGGTGCAGAACCACGGCAAGCCGGCCTTCCTAAAGGCACAGGCACATGGACACTCTGCCATAAGTGCAGCTTTTTCTTCTAAGGGTGCAGCGGCGGCGGAAGTCCACCGGAGGGCTCCAAATCCCCGCTTTCCTTTTTAGGCTTAAAGTGGCTTTTCCCTCCTTAAAAACTTGGGGAAATGGACAGCTTTTTGGGGGGGCACTTCCAGCAAATAGAGGGACCTATTTGGAATTCCCCACCCGGGTGGAGATCCACGGCAAGCCGGCCTTCTTAAAGGGACAGGCACATGGACACTCTGCCATCATTGCAGCTTCTTCTTTTTTTTTTCCCCCTGTCATATTTCCAGCTTTTTCGTGCTGACTTCCAGCAAATAGAGGGACCTGTTTTGAATTCCCTACCCGGGTGTAGATCCACGGCAAGCCGGCCTTCTTAAAGGGACAGGCACCCCCCTGTCCCTTGACACCTGCTTCCCTCCTCGGCGTCACCGAAATCCCACAAAATGACTGAAAATAGGACCCCAAATGACATCACTCGGTCCGGTTTTTTGGGTCTCACTCGGGGGCTTCTTTGACTCTGGAAGGCATGGTGAACCAAAAGTGGACACTTGGAAAAAAAATCCCCACTTTACAGGTTGACACTTGGAAAAGAATCCCCACTTTATAAATTGACACTTGGAAAAAATCCCGACTATATAAGTTGACACTTAGAAAAAATCCCGACTATATAAGTTGACACTTAGAAAAAATCCCCACTTTATTTTGGAAGTGTTGGTACACCAAAAGTTGACACTTAGAAAAAATCCCGACTTTATTTTGGAAGGGTTGGTACACCAAAAGTTGACACTTAGAAAAAATCCCGACTTTATTTTGGAAGGGTTGGTACACCAAAAGTTGACACTTAGAAAAAATCCCAACTTTTACACTTAGAAAAAATCCAGCTTTTTGTTGCTGACTTCCATCAAATAGAGGGACTTTTTCCATGTTTCTTAACCGGGTGTCGATCCAAGGCAGGTGGGCCTTCTGGAAGCGACACCCTCCTTGACACTTAGAAAAAATCCAGCTTTTTGTTGCTGACTTCCATCAAATAGAGGGACTTTTTCCATGTTTCTTAACCGGGTGTCGATCCAAGGCAGGTGGGCCTTCTGGAAGCGACACCCTCCTTGACACTTAGAAAAAATCCAGCTTTTTGTTGCTGACTTCCATCAAATAGAGGGACTTTTTCCATGTTTCTTAACCGGGTGTCGATCCAAGGCAGGTGGGCCTTCTGGAAGCGACACCCTCCTTGACACTTAGAAAAAATCCAGCTTTTTGTTGCTGACTTCCATCAAATAGAGGGACTTTTTCCATGTTTCTTAACCGGGTGTCGATCCAAGGCAGGTGGGCCTTCTGGAAGCGACACCCTCCTTGACACTTAGAAAAAATCCAGCTTTTTGTTGCTGACTTCCATCAAATAGAGGGACTTTTTCCATGTTTCTTAACCGGGTGTCGATCCAAGGCAGGTGGGCCTTCTGGAAGCGACCCTCTCCTTCACACTCTGTCATATTTTCAGCTTTTTTGTGCTGACTTCCATTCAATAGAGGGACTTTTTCCATGTTTCTTAACCGGGTGTCGATCCAAGGCAGGTGGGCCTTCTGGAAGCGACACCCTCCTTCACACTTAGAAAAAATCCAGCTTTTTGTTGCTGACTTCCATTAAGTAGAGGGACTTTTTTCTTTTTTCTTAACCGGGTGGTGATCCAAGGCGGGTGGGCCTTCTGGAAGCGACACCCTCCTTGACACTTAGAAAAAATCCAGCTTTTTGTTGCTGACTTCCATCAAATAGAGGGACTTTTTCCATGTTTCTTAACCGGGTGTCGATCCAAGGCAGGTGGGCCTTCTGGAAGCGACACCCTCCTTCACACTTAGAAAAAATCCAGCTTTTTGTTGCTGACTTCCATTAAGTAGAGGGACTTTTTTCTTTTTTCTTAACCGGGTGGTGATCCAAGGCGGGTGGGCCTTCTGGAAGCGACACCCTCCTTGACACTTAGAAAAAATCCAGCTTTTTGTTGCTGACTTCCATCAAATAGAGGGACTTTTTCCATGTTTCTTAACCGGGTGTCGATCCAAGGCAGGTGGGCCTTCTGGAAGCGACACCCTCCTTGACACTTAGAAAAAATCCAGCTTTTTGTTGCTGACTTCCATTAACTAGAGGGACTTTTTTCTTTTTTCTTAACCGGGTGGTGATCCAAGGCGGGTGGGCCTTCTGGAAGCGACACCCTCCTTGACACTTAGAAAAAATCCAGCTTTTTGTTGCTGACTTCCATTAACTAGAGGGACTTTTTTCATTTTTCTTAACCGGGTGGTGATCCAAGGCAGGTGGGCCTTCTGGAAGCGACACCCTCCTTGACACTTAGAAAAATTCCAGCTTTTTGTTGCTGACTTCCATTAAGTAGAGGGACTTTTTTCTTTTTTCTTAACCGGGTGGTGATCCAAGGCGGGTGGGCCTTCTGGAAGCGACACCCTCCTTGACACTTAGAAAAAATCCAGCTTTTTGTTGCTGACTTCCATTAACTAGAGGGACTTTTTTCATTTTTCTTAACCGGGTGGTGATCCAAGGCAGGTGGGCCTTCTGGAAGCGACACCCTCCTTGACACTTAGAAAAATTCCAGCTTTTTGTTGCTGACTTCCATTAAGTAGAGGGACTTTTTTCTTTTTTCTTAACCGGGTGGTGATCCAAGGCGGGTGGGCCTTCTGGAAGCGACACCCTCCTTGACACTTAGAAAAAATCCAGCTTTTTGTTGCTGACTTCCATTAAATAGAGGGACTTTTTTCATTTTTCTTAACCGGGTGTCGATCCAAGGCGGGTGGGCCTTCTGGAAGCGACACCCTCCTTGACACTCTGTCATATTTTCAGCTTTTTTGTGCTGACTTCCATTAAATAGAGGGACTTTTTCCATGTTTCTTAACCGGGTGTCGATCCAAGGCAGGTGGGCCTTCTGGAAGCGACACCCTCCTTCACACTTAGAAAAAATCCAGCTTTTTGTTGCTGACTACCATCACATAGAGGGACTTTTTTCATGTTTCTTAACCGGGTGTCGATCCAAGGCGGGTGGGCCTTCTGGAAGCGACACCCTCCTTGACACTTAGAAAAATTCCAGCTTTTTGTTGCTGACTTCCATCAAATAGAGGGACCTATTTGGAATTCCCCACCCGGGTGGAGATCCACGGCAAGCCGGCTTTCCTAAAAGGACAGGCACATGGACACTATTCGCAGCTTCTTTTTTTTTTTTTGGCACTGACTTCCAGCTAAGGGTGCAGCGGCGGCGGAAGTCCACCGGAGGGCTCCAAATCCCCGCTTTCCTTTTTAGGCTTAAAGTTGCCTTTCCCTCTTTAGAGCCTTGGGCAAATGTACAGCTATATTTTGTGCTGACTTCCAGCAAATAGAGGGACCTGTTTTGAATTCCCTACCCGGGTGTAGATCCACGGCAAGCCGGCCTTCTTAAAGGGACAGGCACCCCCCTCCCGGAACACCTGCTTCGCTCCTCGGCGTCACCGAAATCCCACAAAATGACTCAAAATAGGGCCCCAAATGACATCACTCGGCCCGGTTGTTTAGGTCTCACTCTGGGGCTTCTATGACCCTGGAGGGCATGGTACAGCAAAAGTGGACACTTAGAAAAAATCCCGACTTTTAAAAGTTGACACTTAGAAAAAATCCCGACTTTTAAAAGTTGACACTTAGAAAAAATCCCGACTTTATTTTGGAAGGGTTGGTACGCGAAAAGTTGACACTTAGAAAAAATCCCGACTTTGTTTTGGAAGTGTTGGTACTCCAAAAGTTGACACTTAGAAAAAATCCCGACTTTGTTTTGGAAGGGTTGGTACTCCAAAAGTTGACACTTAGAAAAAATCCCGACTTTGTTTTGGAAGGGTTGGTACTCCAAAAGTTGACACTTAGAAAAAATCCCGACTTTGTTTTGGAAGGGTTGGTACTCCAAAAGTTGACACTTAGAAAAAATCCCGACTTTGACACTTAGAAAAATTCCAGCTTTTTTTCCCTCTGACTTCCATCAAATAGAGGGACTTTTTTCATGTTTCTTAGCCGGGTGTCGATCCAAGGCGGGCGGGCCTTCTGGAAGCGACACCCTCCTTGACACTTTGTCATATTTTCAGCTTTTTTGTGCTGACTTCCATTCAATAGAGGGACTTTTTTCATGTTTCTTAACCGGAATGTGATCCAAGGCGGGTGGGCCTTCTGGAATGGACACCCGCCTGGACACTTAGGGTTAGGGTTAGGGTTAGGGTTGGGATTAGGGTTAGGGTTAGCGGGGCGTTCTTGAAGGGACTCCCTCCGGAACACCTTGTCATATTTCCAGCTTTTTTCCTCTGACTTCCATCAAATAGAGGGACTACTTTTGACTTATCGACCCGGCTGGTGATCCAAGGCCGGGGGGCCTCCTGGAAGGGACCCCCGCCTGGACACCTAGGGTTAGGGTTAGGGTTAGGGTTGGGATTAGGGTTAGGGTTAGGGTTAGGGTTAGCCAGCTTTTTGTTGCTGACGGCGGGTGGGCCTTCTGGAAGCGACACCCTCCTAGATACTCTGTCATATTTGCAGCTTTTTGTTGCTGACTTCCATTAAATAGAGGGACTTTTTTCATTTTTCTTAACCGAGTGGTGATCCAAGGCGGGTGGGCCTTCTGGAAGCGACACCCTCCTTGACACTTAGAAAAATTCCAGCTTTTTGTTGCTGACTTCCATTAACTAGAGGGACTTTTTTCATTTTTCTTAACCGGGTGGTGATCCAAGGCGGGTGGGCCTTCTGGAAGCGACACCCTCCTTGACACTTAGAAAAAA
>NW_026906979.1:10000-20000 GCF_033978795.1 Nerophis ophidion | reverse complement strand
GGCACGCCGTAGGGCCGAGCCCCTGTCGCTCCGGCCCTGGGAAAAGCCCCGAGAGGCTGGGTCGAATCAGGTCTTTCCATTTTTTATGTTTGTCCACCCAGGGTGTCCGTGTCCCCTGGTGTGTCCGTCATAGCGCCCCCTAGGCGGGCACGCCGTAGGACCGAGCCCCTGTCGCTCCGGCCCTGGGAAAAGCCCCGAGAGGCTGGGTCGAATCAGGTCTTTCAATTTTTTATGTTTGTCCACCCAGGGTGTCCGTGTCCCCTGGTGTGTCCGTCATAGCGCCCCCTAGGCGGGCACGCCGTAGGACCGAGCCCCTGTCGCTCCGGCCCTGGGAAAAGCCCCGAGAGGCTGGGTCGAATCAGGTCTTTCAATTTTTATGTTTGTCCATCCATGGTTTAAATGTCCCGAAATGTGTCCGGGATAGCGCCCCCTGGCCGGGCGCGCACTCAGGACCGAGCCCCTGTCGCTCGAGTCCTGGAAGTCCTTAAGAAAGAGGCTGGTCTGAAATCAGGTCGAAAAAATTTTTATGTTTGTCCATCCATGGTTTAAATGTCCCGAAATGTGTCCGGGATAGCGCCCCCTGGCCGGGCGCGCACTCAGGACCGAGCCCCTGTCGCTCGAGTCCTGGAAGTCCTTAAGAAAGAGGCTGGTCTGAAATCAGGTCGAAAAAATTTTTATGTTTGTTCTTCCAGGGTGTCCATGTCCCTAAATGTGTCCGAGATAGCGCCCCCTAGGCGGCCACGCATGTCCGCGTGAGCCCCTGTCCTCAGAGCCTGGAAGAACCATTCGAAAAAAGAACCATCGAAAAGAGGGGGAAAATCCAACTTTTGAGTCCCAAAATAGCTCACTTTGACTCGGACACATTTCCTGCCAATTCGGCCTGTCTAAGCCTGGCGCACCTACTAACGTGATGGGGGTGTTTTGGTAGACCTGGTAAAAACAGGGAAAATCGAAAGAGGCTTAAAGTAGGCTAGAACTCAAGCCTCTCTCGTTGTTGGACTTAGAAAAAATCCGGCTCGAAAAATAAATCCCATTGAAATGCATTGGGCTTGGCGCTGGGATTTTTTTCTAAGTATGTGAACGAAAGAGGCTAAGGAGGCTGGAAGTTAGGCCTCTCTCGTTGTTGGACTTAGAAAAAATCCACTTTTTTTGGCTGGGATTTTTTCTAAGTGTCACATGGAAGAGGCTAAACAGGCTGGAGGCCAGGCCTCTCTCGTTGTTGGACTTAGAAAAAATCCCAAAAGTGGACACTCTGACAAAATCACGCATGTTGACACTTAGGCAAAAAATCCAACTTTTGCTCCACGGAAGAAAGAGGCTAAGGAGGCTGGAAGTTAGGCCTCTCTCGTTGTTGGACTTAGAAAAAATCCACTTTTTTTGCACGGGATTTTTTCTAAGTGTCTCATGGAAGAGGCTAGACAGGCTGGAGGCCAGGCCTCTCTCGTTGTTGGACTTTGAAAAAATCCCAAAAGTGGACACTCTGACAAAATCACGCATGTTGACACTTTGGCAAAAAATCCAACTTTTTTGGACTTGGCCCGGCTTTTCTTCCATTTGTCCCCCACTTGGGCTGGTTCACTCCTGGGTATCTTTTGGTCATTCCCGGGGGCCCCGGAGCTCGCGCAGCTCGCTGCGGGACTTCTGGAACTCCATCCTGGGTAGGATTTTTAAACAATTTCGGACCTTTTTCCAACTTTTTCTCAAATTGTCCCCCACTTTCGCTGGTTCACTCCTGGGTATCTTTTGGTCATTCCCGGGGGTCCCGGAGCTCGCGCAGCTCGCTGCGGGACTTCTGGAACTCCATCCTGGGTAGGATTTTTAAACAATTTCGGACCTTTTTCCAACTTTTTCTCAAATTGTCCCCCACTTTCGCTGGTTCACTCCTGGGTATCTTTTGGTCATTCCCGGGGGTCCCGGAGCTCGCGCAGCTCGCTGCGGGACTTCTGGAACTCCATCCTGGGTAGGATTTTTAAACAATTTCGGACCTTTTTCCAACTTTTTCTCAAATTGTCCCCCACTTTTGATGGTTCACTTCTGGGTGCCTTTTGGTCATTCCCGGTGTTCCTGCGGCTCGCGCAGCTCGCTGCGGGGCTTCTGGAACTCCATCCTGGGTAGGATTTTTAATCAATTTCGGACCTTTTTCCAACTTTTTCTCAAATTGTCCCCCACTTTTGATGGTTCACTTCTGGGTGCCTTTTGGTCATTCCCGGTGTTCCTGCGGCTCGCGCAGCTCGCTGCGGGGCTTCTGGAACTCCATCCTGGGTAGGATTTTTAATCAATTTCGGACCTTTTTCCAACTTTTTCTCAAATTGTCCCCCACTTTTGATGGTTCACTTCTGGGTGCCTTTTGGTCATTCCCGGTGTTCCTGCGGCTCGTGCAGCTCGCTGCGGGACTTGTGGAACTCCATCCTGGGTAGGATTTTTAATCAATTTCGGACCTTTTTCCAACTTTTTCTCAAATTGTCCCCCACTTTTGATGGTTCACTTCTGGGTGCCTTTTGGTCATTCCCGGTGTTCCTGCGGCTCGCGCAGCTCGCTGCGGGGCTTCTGGAACTCCATCCTGGGTAGGATTTTTAATCAATTTCGGACCTTTTTCCAACTTTTTCTCAAATTGTCCCCCACTTTTGATGGTTCACTTCTGGGTGCCTTTTGGTCATTCCCGGTGTTCCTGCGGCTCGTGCAGCTCGCTGCGGGGCTTCTGGAACTCCATCCTGGGTAGGATTTTTAATCAATTTCGGACCTTTTTCCAACTTTTTCTCAAATTGTCCCCCACTTTTGATGGTTCACTTCTGGGTGCCTTTTGGTCATTCCCGGTGTTCCTGCGGCTCGCGCAGCTCGCTGCGGGGCTTCTGGAACTCCATCCTGGGTAGGATTTTTAATCAATTTCGGACCTTTTTCCAACTTTTTCTCAAATTGTCCCCCACTTTTGATGGTTCACTTCTGGGTGCCTTTTGGTCATTCCCGGTGTTCCTGCGGCTCGTGCAGCTCGCTGCGGGGCTTCTGGAACTCCATCCTGGGTAGGATTTTTAATCAATTTCGGACCTTTTTCCAACTTTTTCTCAAATTGTCCCCCACTTTTGATGGTTCACTTCTGGGTGCCTTTTGGTCATTCCCGGTGTTCCTGCGGCTCGCGCAGCTCGCTGCGGGGCTTCTGGAACTCCATCCTGGGTAGGATTTTTAATCAATTTCGGACCTTTTTCCAACTTTTTCTCAAATTGTCCCCCACTTTTGATGGTTCACTTCTGGGTGCCTTTTGGTCATTCCCGGTGTTCCTGCGGCTCGTGCAGCTCGCTGCGGGACTCGTGGAACTCCATCCTGGGTAGGATTTTTAAACAATTTGGTACTTTTTCCTCCTTTTCCTCCATTTTTCCCCCACTTTCGCTGGTTCACTTCTGGGTGCCTTTTGGTCATTCCCGGTGTTCCTGCGGCTCGTGCAGCTCGCTGCGGGACTCGTGGAACTCCATCCTGGGTAGGATTTTTAAACAATTTGGTACTTTTTCCTCCTTTTCCTCCATTTTTCCCCCACTTTCGCTGGTTCACTTCTGGGTGCCTTTTGGTCATTCCCGGTGTTCCTGCGGCTCGTGCAGCTCGCTGCGGGACTTGTGGAACTCCATCCTGGGTAGGATTTTTAAACAATTTGGTACTTTTTCCTCCTTTTCCTCCATTTTTCCCCCACTTTCGCTGGTTCACTTCTGGGTGCCTTTTGGTCATTCCCGGTGTTCCTGCGGCTCGTGCAGCTCGCTGCGGGACTTGTGGAACTCCATCCTGGGTAGGATTTTTAAACAATTTGGTACTTTTTCCTCCTTTTCCTCCATTTTTCCCCCACTTTCGCTGGTTCACTTCTGGGTGCCTTTTGGTCATTCCCGGTGTTCCTGCGGCTCGTGCAGCTCGCTGCGGGACTTGTGGAACTCTACCCTGGGTGGGATCATATGATTTTCAACCCATTTTGGACCTTTTTCCCGACTTTCCCTCCATTTCCCTCCCACTTTCGATGGTCCACTCCTGGGTGTCTTTTGGTCATTCCCGGGACCCGGGAAGCCTCGGGCCTGCGGCGGGACTTGTGGATCTCCATGCTGGGCATGATTTTATGAGTTTTCTGGACTTTCTCTTCCCCGGGACCCGGGAGGCAGGCGGCTGGACGTTATGCCCCCTAAAATCCCTCCCTTTGCTCGTAAGGCCAATTTTCCTCCGGATTTACTCTCTATAGACCCCAAGGAAAAAAATACCCGACCGGCGTCCATTTTTGACATCGGTCTCCAATCTAGGGCACGCGGGCCGAAAGCGGTACGCCGGTTCCGAAATCCGGCCCCCGCATTTTTTGGGTATTTTTTGAAAAAAATGGCATTTTTGGGACCGGGGGGACTTGCTGGACTCAGTCCCGGGTGCGGATTTTGAAAACGTTGAGGACTTTTGGATTTTCCCCCAGCTTTTCTCCCCCACTTGCAGTTTGACTTTGCGGGGTGCGTTACGGCTGTGCCGGGCGTCCCTGGACTCGGGTGGCCAGCTGCGGGGCTGGTGGGGGACTGATTTTTGAACACTTTGAGGACTTTTGGCTACTCTGCCAGCTTTTCTCCCCCACTTGCAGTGTGACTTTGCGGGCCTTGTTACGGAGGTGCCGGGCTTCCCTGGACTCGGGTGGCCAGCTGCGGGACTTGTGGGACTGATTTTGGAACACTTTGAGGACATTTAACTTCTTTCCCAGCTTTTTTCCCCTCCACTTCCAGTTTGACTTTGCGGGGTGCGTTATGGACGTGCTGGGCATCCCGGAACTCGGGCGGCCGGCTGCGGGACATTTTGCCCTCCTCCAAACCCCAGCCCTCTTTGTTTATCATGCCTATTTTCTGCTGGACACACACCCTCTCTTTTGAGCTGCCTCTTTTTTTAAATTTGGATATGATTTATTGATGAATGGATTTGTTTTCCCCTTTTTAAATGATGGTTGATGTCTATCTTTTTAATACTTGCTTCTGGCTGCAGCCGAGACTTACAGTGTGATGCATCCAACCCCAACCCTGGTTTTTGTTTCCCTTAAAAACTTGGGGAAATGGACAGCTTTTTGGGGGGGCACTTCCAGCAAATGGAGGGACCTATTTGGAATTCCCCACCCGGGTGGAGATCCACGGCGAGCCGGCCTTCCTAAAGGGACAGCAACATGGACACTCTGCCATCATTGCAGCTTCTTTTTTTTTTTGGGGCACTCTGTCATATTTCCAGCTTTTTTTCGTGCTGACTTCCAGCAAATAGAGGGACCTGTTTTGAATTCCCTACCCGGGTGTAGATCCACGGCAAGCCGGCCTTCTTAAAGGGACAGGCACCCCCCTGTCCCTTGACACCTGCTTCCCTCCTCGGCGTCACCGAAATCCCACAAAATGACTGAAAATAGGACCCCAAATGACATCACTCGGTCCGGTTCTTTGGGTCTCACTCGGGGGCTTCTTTGACTCTGGAAGGCATGGTGAACCAAAAGTAGACACTTGGAAAAAATCCCCACTTTACAAGTTGACACTTTGAAAAAAAATCCCGACTATATAAGTTGACACTTGGAAAAAATCCCCACTTTATAAGTTGACACTTGGAAAAAATCCCGACTTTATAAGTTGACACTTAGAAAAAATCCCCACTTTATAAGTTGACACTTAGAAAAAATCCCGACTTTATAAGTTGACACTTAGAAAAAATCCCCACTTTATTTTGGAAAGGTTGGTACACCAAAAGTGGACACTTAGAAAAAATCCCCACTTTATTTTGGAAAGGTTGGTACACCAAAAGTGGACACTTAGAAAAAATCCCGACTTTGACTTTCGCAGGTCTATTACACTAAAAGTTGACACTCTGTCATATTTCCAGCTTTTTTTTGTGCTGACTTCCAGCAGATAGAGGGACCTATTTTGAATTCCCTACCCTGGTGCAGAACCACGGCAAGCCGGCCTTCCTAAAGGCACAGGCACATGGACACTCTGCCATAAGTGCAGCTTTTTCTTCTAAGGGTGCAGCGGCGGCGGAAGTCCACCGGAGGGCTCCAAATCCCCGCTTTCCTTTTTAGGCTTAAAGTGGCTTTTCCCTCCTTAAAAACTTGGGGAAATGGACAGCTTTTTGGGGGGGCACTTCCAGCAAATAGAGGGACCTATTTGGAATTCCCCACCCGGGTGGAGATCCACGGCAAGCCGGCCTTCTTAAAGGGACAGGCACATGGACACTCTGCCATCATTGCAGCTTCTTCTTTTTTTTTTCCCCCTGTCATATTTCCAGCTTTTTCGTGCTGACTTCCAGCAAATAGAGGGACCTGTTTTGAATTCCCTACCCGGGTGTAGATCCACGGCAAGCCGGCCTTCTTAAAGGGACAGGCACCCCCCTGTCCCTTGACACCTGCTTCCCTCCTCGGCGTCACCGAAATCCCACAAAATGACTGAAAATAGGACCCCAAATGACATCACTCGGTCCGGTTTTTTGGGTCTCACTCGGGGGCTTCTTTGACTCTGGAAGGCATGGTGAACCAAAAGTGGACACTTGGAAAAAAAATCCCCACTTTACAGGTTGACACTTGGAAAAGAATCCCCACTTTATAAATTGACACTTGGAAAAAATCCCGACTATATAAGTTGACACTTAGAAAAAATCCCGACTATATAAGTTGACACTTAGAAAAAATCCCCACTTTATTTTGGAAGTGTTGGTACACCAAAAGTTGACACTTAGAAAAAATCCCGACTTTATTTTGGAAGGGTTGGTACACCAAAAGTTGACACTTAGAAAAAATCCCGACTTTATTTTGGAAGGGTTGGTACACCAAAAGTTGACACTTAGAAAAAATCCCAACTTTTACACTTAGAAAAAATCCAGCTTTTTGTTGCTGACTTCCATCAAATAGAGGGACTTTTTCCATGTTTCTTAACCGGGTGTCGATCCAAGGCAGGTGGGCCTTCTGGAAGCGACACCCTCCTTGACACTTAGAAAAAATCCAGCTTTTTGTTGCTGACTTCCATCAAATAGAGGGACTTTTTCCATGTTTCTTAACCGGGTGTCGATCCAAGGCAGGTGGGCCTTCTGGAAGCGACACCCTCCTTGACACTTAGAAAAAATCCAGCTTTTTGTTGCTGACTTCCATCAAATAGAGGGACTTTTTCCATGTTTCTTAACCGGGTGTCGATCCAAGGCAGGTGGGCCTTCTGGAAGCGACACCCTCCTTGACACTTAGAAAAAATCCAGCTTTTTGTTGCTGACTTCCATCAAATAGAGGGACTTTTTCCATGTTTCTTAACCGGGTGTCGATCCAAGGCAGGTGGGCCTTCTGGAAGCGACACCCTCCTTGACACTTAGAAAAAATCCAGCTTTTTGTTGCTGACTTCCATCAAATAGAGGGACTTTTTCCATGTTTCTTAACCGGGTGTCGATCCAAGGCAGGTGGGCCTTCTGGAAGCGACCCTCTCCTTCACACTCTGTCATATTTTCAGCTTTTTTGTGCTGACTTCCATTCAATAGAGGGACTTTTTCCATGTTTCTTAACCGGGTGTCGATCCAAGGCAGGTGGGCCTTCTGGAAGCGACACCCTCCTTCACACTTAGAAAAAATCCAGCTTTTTGTTGCTGACTTCCATTAAGTAGAGGGACTTTTTTCTTTTTTCTTAACCGGGTGGTGATCCAAGGCGGGTGGGCCTTCTGGAAGCGACACCCTCCTTGACACTTAGAAAAAATCCAGCTTTTTGTTGCTGACTTCCATCAAATAGAGGGACTTTTTCCATGTTTCTTAACCGGGTGTCGATCCAAGGCAGGTGGGCCTTCTGGAAGCGACACCCTCCTTCACACTTAGAAAAAATCCAGCTTTTTGTTGCTGACTTCCATTAAGTAGAGGGACTTTTTTCTTTTTTCTTAACCGGGTGGTGATCCAAGGCGGGTGGGCCTTCTGGAAGCGACACCCTCCTTGACACTTAGAAAAAATCCAGCTTTTTGTTGCTGACTTCCATCAAATAGAGGGACTTTTTCCATGTTTCTTAACCGGGTGTCGATCCAAGGCAGGTGGGCCTTCTGGAAGCGACACCCTCCTTCACACTTAGAAAAAATCCAGCTTTTTGTTGCTGACTTCCATTAAGTAGAGGGACTTTTTTCTTTTTTCTTAACCGGGTGGTGATCCAAGGCGGGTGGGCCTTCTGGAAGCGACACCCTCCTTGACACTTAGAAAAAATCCAGCTTTTTGTTGCTGACTTCCATCAAATAGAGGGACTTTTTCCATGTTTCTTAACCGGGTGTCGATCCAAGGCAGGTGGGCCTTCTGGAAGCGACACCCTCCTTGACACTTAGAAAAAATCCAGCTTTTTGTTGCTGACTTCCATCAAATAGAGGGACCTATTTGGAATTCCCCACCCGGGTGGAGATCCACGGCAAGCCGGCTTTCCTAAAAGGACAGGCACATGGACACTATTCGCAGCTTCTTTTTTTTTTTTTGGCACTGACTTCCAGCTAAGGGTGCAGCGGCGGCGGAAGTCCACCGGAGGGCTCCAAATCCCCGCTTTCCTTTTTAGGCTTAAAGTTGCCTTTCCCTCTTTAGAGCCTTGGGCAAATGTACAGCTATATTTTGTGCTGACTTCCAGCAAATAGAGGGACCTGTTTTGAATTCCCTACCCGGGTGTAGATCCACGGCAAGCCGGCCTTCTTAAAGGGACAGGCACCCCCCTCCCGGAACACCTGCTTCGCTCCTCGGCGTCACCGAAATCCCACAAAATGACTCAAAATAGGGCCCCAAATGACATCACTCGGCCCGGTTGTTTAGGTCTCACTCTGGGGCTTCTATGACCCTGGAGGGCATGGTACAGCAAAAGTGGACACTTAGAAAAAATCCCGACTTTTAAAAGTTGACACTTAGAAAAAATCCCGACTTTTAAAAGTTGACACTTAGAAAAAATCCCGACTTTATTTTGGAAGGGTTGGTACGCGAAAAGTTGACACTTAGAAAAAATCCCGACTTTGTTTTGGAAGTGTTGGTACTCCAAAAGTTGACACTTAGAAAAAATCCCGACTTTGTTTTGGAAGGGTTGGTACTCCAAAAGTTGACACTTAGAAAAAATCCCGACTTTGTTTTGGAAGGGTTGGTACTCCAAAAGTTGACACTTAGAAAAAATCCCGACTTTGACACTTAGAAAAATTCCAGCTTTTTTTCCCTCTGACTTCCATCAAATAGAGGGACTTTTTTCATGTTTCTTAGCCGGGTGTCGATCCAAGGCGGGCGGGCCTTCTGGAAGCGACACCCTCCTTGACACTTTGTCATATTTTCAGCTTTTTTGTGCTGACTTCCATTCAATAGAGGGACTTTTTTCATGTTTCTTAACCGGAATGTGATCCAAGGCGGGTGGGCCTTCTGGAATGGACACCCGCCTGGACACTTAGGGTTAGGGTTAGGGTTAGGGTTGGGATTAGGGTTAGGGTTAGCGGGGCGTTCTTGAAGGGACTCCCTCCGGAACACCTTGTCATATTTCCAGCTTTTTTCCTCTGACTTCCATCAAATAGAGGGACTACTTTTGACTTATCGACCCGGCTGGTGATCCAAGGCCGGGGGGCCTCCTGGAAGGGACCCCCGCCTGGACACCTAGGGTTAGGGTTAGGGTTAGGGTTGGGATTAGGGTTAGGGTTAGGGTTAGGGTTAGCCAGCTTTTTGTTGCTGACGGCGGGTGGGCCTTCTGGAAGCGACACCCTCCTAGATACTCTGTCATATTTGCAGCTTTTTGTTGCTGACTTCCATTAAATAGAGGGACTTTTTTCATTTTTCTTAACCGAGTGGTGATCCAAGGCGGGTGGGCCTTCTGGAAGCGACACCCTCCTTGACACTTAGAAAAATTCCAGCTTTTTGTTGCTGACTTCCATTAACTAGAGGGACTTTTTTCATTTTTCTTAACCGGGTGGTGATCCAAGGCGGGTGGGCCTTCTGGAAGCGACACCCTCCTTGACACTTAGAAAAAATCCAGCTTTTTGTTGCTGACTTCCATTAAATAGAGGGACTTTTTTCATTTTTC
>NW_026906978.1:462500-610613 GCF_033978795.1 Nerophis ophidion | reverse complement strand
TATTAATATTAAATATATGTTTAGTGTATAAATATTAAATAAATGTTTAGTTTATGACTAATAACTACATGTTTAGTGTATGAATATTAAATACATATTTAGTGTATAAATAATAACTACATGTTTAGTGGATTAATATTAAATACATGTTTAGTGTATGAATAATAACTACATCTTTAGTGTATGAATATTAAATACAAGTTTAGTGTGAATATATTAAATACATGTTTAGTGTATGAATATTAATTACATGTTTAGTAGATAAATATTAAATACATGTTTAGTGTATGAATATTAAATACATGTTTAGTGTATAAATATTAAATACATGTTTAGTGTATTAATATTAAATCAATGTTTAGTGTATAAATATTAAATACATGTTTAGTGTATAAATATTAAATACATGTTTAGTGTATTAATATTAAATCAATGTTTAGTGTATAAATATTAAATACATGTTTAGTGTATACATATTAAATACATGTTTAGTGTATGAATATTTAATACATGTTTAGTGTATTAATATTAAATCAATGTTTAGTGTATAAATATTAAATACATGTTTAGTGTATTAATATTAAATATATGTTTAGTTTATTAAACTTAAATACATGTTTTTGTATTAATATTAAATACATGTTTGGTGTATAAATAGTAAATGCATGTTTCGTGTTTGAATATTAAATAGATGTTTAGTGTATAATTATTAAATACCTGTTAAGTGTATAAATATTAAATACATATTTAGTGTATGAATATTAAATACATGATTAGTGTATAAATATTAAATACATGTTTAGTGTATTTATATTAAATACATGTTTAGTGTATAAATATTAAATACATGATTAGTGTATTAATATTAAATACTTGTTTAGTGTATAAATATTAAATACATGTTTTGTGTATTAATATTAAATACATGTTTAGTGTATAAATAATAACTACATGTTTAGTGTATGAATATTAAATACATGTTTAGTGTATTAATATTAAATACATGTTTAGTGTATTAATATTAAATACATGTTTTTTGTATAAATATTAAATACATGTTTAGTGTATGAATATCAAATACATGTTTAGTGTATAAATATTAAATACATATTTAGTGTATGAATATTAGATACATGATTAGTGTATTAATATTAAATACTTGTTTAGTGTATAAATATTAAATACATGTTTTGTGTATTAATATTAAATACATGTTTAGTGTATAAATAATAACTACATGTTTAGTGTATGAATATTAAATCAATGTTTAGTGTATTAATATTAAATACAAGTTTTTTGTATGAATATTAAATACATGTTTAGTGTATGAATATCAAATACATGTTTAGTGTATAAATATTAAATACATATTTAGTGTATGAATATTAAATACATGATTAGTGTATTAATATTAAATACTTGTTTAGTGTATAAATATTAAATACATGTTTTTTGTATTAATATTAAATACATGTTTAGTGTATTAATATTAAATACATGTTTAGTGTATTAATATTAAATCAATGTTTAAAGTATGAATATTAAATACATGTTTAGTTTATGAATATTAAATACATGTTTAGTGTATAAATATTAAATGCATGTTTCGTGTATGAATATTAAATAGATGTTTAGTGTATAAATATTAAATACATGTTTAGTGTATGAATATTAAATACATGTTTAGTGTATTAATATTAAATACATGTTTAGTGTATTAATATCAAATACATGTTTAGTGTATTAATATTAAATACATGTTAAGTGTATAAATATTAAATACATATTTAGTGTATGAATATTAAATACATGATTAGTGTATTAATATTAAATACATGTTTAGTGTACAAATAATAACTACATGTTTAGTGTATGAATATTAAATACATGTTTAGTGTATTAATATTAAATACAAGTTTTTTGTATAAATATTAAATACATGTTTAGTGTATGAATATCAAATACATGTTTAGTGTATAAATATTAAATACATATTTAGTGTATGAATATTAAATACATGATTAGTGTATTAATATTAAATACTTGTTTAGTGTATGAATATTAAATACATGTTTAGTGTATTAATATTAAATATATGTTTAGTTTATTGAAATTAAATAAATGTTTTTGTATTAAAATTAAATACATGTTTAGTGTATTAATATTAAATACATGTTTAGTGTATAAATAATAAATCAATGTTTAGTGTATAAATATTAAATGCATGTTTCGTGTATGAATATTAAATACATGTTTAGTGTATAAATAATAACTACCTGTTTAGTGTATGAATATTAAATACACGTTTAGTGTATTAAAATTAAATACATGTTTAGTTTATGAATATTAAATACATGTTTAGTGTATTAATATTAAATACATGTTTAGTGTATAAATAATAAATCAATGTTTAGTGTATAAATATTAAATACATGTTTAGTATCTTAATATTAAATACATGTTTAGTATATGAATATTAAATACACGTTTAGTGTATGAATATTAAATACATGTTTAGTTTATGAATATTAAATACATGTTTAGTGGATGAATAATAAATACATATTTAGTGTATTAATATTAAATACATGTTTAATGTATAAATATTAAATACATGTTTAGTGTATAAATATTAAATACATGTTTAGTGTATTAATATTAAATATATGTTTAGTTTATTAAAATTAAATAAATGTTTTTGTATTAAAATTAACTACATGTTTAGTGTATTAATATTAAATACATTTTTAGTGTATAAATAATAAATCAATGTTTAGTGTATGAATATTAAATACATGTTTAGTGTATGAATATTAAATACATGTTTAGTGTATAAATATTAAATACATGTTTAGTGTATAAATATTAAATACATGTTTAGTGTATTAATATTAAATCAATGTTTAAAGTATGAATATTAAATACATGTTTAGTTTATGAATATTAAATACATGTTTAGTGTATAAATATTAAATGCATGTTTCGTGTATGAATATTAAATAGATGTTTAGTGTATAAATATTAAATACATGTTAAGTGTATAAATATTAAATACATATTTAGTGTATGAATATTAAATACATGATTAGTGTATAAATATTGAATACATGTTTAGTGTATTTATATTAAATACATGTTTAGTGTATAAATATTAAATACATGATTAGTGTATTAATATTAAATAGTTGTTTAGTGTATTAATATTAAATACATGTTTAGTGTATTAATATTAAATACATGTTTTTTGTATAAATATTAAATACGTGTTTAGTGTATGAATATCAAATACATGTTTAGTGTATAAATATTAAATATATATTTAGTGTATGAATATTAAATGCATGATTAGTGTATTAATATTAAATACTTGTTTAGTGTATAAATATTAAATACATGTTTTGTGTATTAATATTAAATATATATTTAGTGTATAAATAATAACTACATGTTTAGTGTATGAATATTAAATACATTTTTAGTGTATTAATATTAAATACAAGTTTTTTGTATAAATATTAAATACATGTTTAGTGTATGAATATCAAATACATGTTTAGTGTATAAATATTAAGTACATATTTAGTGTATGAATATTAAATACATGATTAGTGTATTAATATCAAATACTTGTTTAGTGTATTAATATTAAATACATGTTAAGGTTATACATATTAAATACATATTTAGTGTATAAATATTAAATACATGATTAGTGTATTAATATTAAATACATGTTTAGTGTATAAATAATAACTACATGTTTAGTGTATGAATATTAAATACATCTTTAGTGTATTAATATTAAATACAAGTTTTTTGTATAAATATTAAATACATGTTTAGTGTATGAATATCAAATACATGTTTAGTGTATAAATATTAAATACATATTTAGTGTATGAATATTAAATACATGATTAGTGTATTAATATTAAATACTTGTTTAGTGTATAAATATTAAATACATGTTTAGTGTATTAATATTAAATATATGTTTAGTTTATTAAAATTAATTACATGTTTTCGTATTAATATTAAATACATGTTTAGTGTATAAATATTAAATACACGTTTAGTGTATGAATATTAAATACATGTTTAGTTTATGAATATTAAATACATGTTCAGTGGATTAATAATAAATACATATTTTGTGTATTAATATTAAATACTTGTTTAGTGTATGAATATTAAATACATGTTTAGTGTATTAATATTAAATATATGTTTAGTTTATTAAAATTAAATAAATGTTTTTGTATTAAAATTAAATACATGTTTAGTGTATTAATATTAAATACATGTTTAGTGTATAAATAATAAATCAATGTTTAGTGTATAAATATTAAATACATGTTTAGTGTATTAATATTAAATACATGTTTAGTGTATAAATGTTAAATACATGTTTAGTTTATGAATATTAAATACATGTTTAGTGTATTAATATCAAATACATGTTTAGTAAATGAATATTAAATACAGGTTTAGTGTATGAATATTAAATACATGTTTAGTTTATGAATATTAAATACATGTTTAGTGGATAAGTAATAAATACATTTTTAGTGTATTAATATTAAATACATGTTTAGTGTATAAATATTAAATACATGTTTAGTGTATAAATATTAAATACATGTTTAGTGTATTAATATTAAATATATGTTTAGTTTATTAAAATTAAATACATGTTTTTGTATTAATATTAAATACATGTTTAGTGTATAAATATCAAATACATGTTTAGTGTATGAATATTAAATACATGTTTAGTGTATAAATATTATATACATGTTTAGTGTATGAATATTAAATACATGTTTAGTTAATGAATATCAAATACATGGTTAGTGTATGAATATTAAATACATGTTTAGTGTATAAATATTAAATACATGTTTCGTGTATTAATATTAAATATATGTTTAAAAAATACATGTATACCGTATGAATATATATAATTAGTATATATTTCAATATATGTTTAGTGTATTAATATTAAATACATGTTTCGTGTATAAATATTAAATACACGTTTAGTGTATAAATATTAAAAACATGTTTAGTTTATGAATATTAAATACATGTTTAGTGGATAAATAATAAATACTTGTTAAGTGTATTAATATTAAATATATGTTTAGTTTATTAAAATTAAATACATGTTTTTGTATTAATATTAAATACATGTTTAGTGTATGAATATTAAATACACGTTTAGTGTATGAATATTAAATACATGTTTAGTTTATGAATATTAAATACATGTTCAGTGGATTAATAATAAATACATATTTTGTGTATTAATATTAAATACATGTTTAGTGTATAAATATTAAATACATGTTTAGTGTATAAATATTAAATACATGTTTAGTGTATTAATATTAAATAAATGTTTAGTGTATGAATAATAACTACATGTTTAGTGTATGAATATTAAATACATGTTTAGTGTATAAATAATAACTACCTGTTTAGTGTATGAATATTAAATACACGTTTAGTGTATTAAAATTAAATACATGTTTAGTTTATGAATATTAAATACATGTTTAGTGTATTAATATTAAATACATGTTTAGTGTATAAATAATAAATCAATGTTTAGTGTATAAATATTAAATACATGTTTAGTGTCTTAATATTAAATACATGTTTAGTATATGAATATTAAATACACGTTTAGTGTATGAATATTAAATACATGTTTAGTTTATGAATATTAAATACATGTTTAGTGGATGAATAATAAATACATATTTAGTGTATTAATATTAAATACATGTTTAATGTATAAATATTAAATACATGTTTAGTGTATAAATATTAAATACATGTTTAGTGTATTAATATTAAATATATGTTTAGTTTATTAAAATTAAATAAATGTTTTTGTATTAAAATTAACTACATGTTTAGTGTATTAATATTAAATACATTTTTAGTGTATAAATAATAAATCAATGTTTAGTGTATAAATATTAAATACATGTTTAGTGTATGAATATTAAATACATGTTTAGTGTATAAATATTAAATACATGTTTAGTGTATAAATATTAAATACATGTTTAGTGTATTAATATTAAATCAATGTTTAAAGTATGAATATTAAATACATGTTTAGTTTATGAATATTAAATACATGTTTAGTGTATAAATATTAAATGCATGTTTCGTGTATGAATATTAAATAGATGTTTAGTGTATAAATATTAAATACATGTTAAGTGTATAAATATTAAATACATATTTAGTGTATGAATATTAAATACATGATTAGTGTATAAATATTGAATACATGTTTAGTGTATTTATATTAAATACATGTTTAGTGTATAAATATTAAATACATGATTAGTGTATTAATATTAAATAGTTGTTTAGTGTATTAATATTAAATACATGTTTAGTGTATTAATATTAAATACATGTTTTTTGTATAAATATTAAATACGTGTTTAGTGTATGAATATCAAATACATGTTTAGTGTATAAATATTAAATATATATTTAGTGTATGAATATTAAATGCATGATTAGTGTATTAATATTAAATACTTGTTTAGTGTATAAATATTAAATACATGTTTTGTGTATTAATATTAAATATATATTTAGTGTATAAATAATAACTACATGTTTAGTGTATGAATATTAAATACATTTTTAGTGTATTAATATTAAATACAAGTTTTTTGTATAAATATTAAATACATGTTTAGTGTATGAATATCAAATACATGTTTAGTGTATAAATATTAAGTACATATTTAGTGTATGAATATTAAATACATGATTAGTGTATTAATATCAAATACTTGTTTAGTGTATTAATATTAAATACATGTTAAGGTTATACATATTAAATACATATTTAGTGTATAAATATTAAATACATGATTAGTGTATTAATATTAAATACATGTTTAGTGTATAAATAATAACTACATGTTTAGTGTATGAATATTAAATACATCTTTAGTGTATTAATATTAAATACAAGTTTTTTGTATAAATATTAAATACATGTTTAGTGTATGAATATCAAATACATGTTTAGTGTATAAATATTAAATACATATTTAGTGTATGAATATTAAATACATGATTAGTGTATTAATATTAAATACTTGTTTAGTGTATAAATATTAAATACATGTTTAGTGTATTAATATTAAATATATGTTTAGTTTATTAAAATTAATTACATGTTTTCGTATTAATATTAAATACATGTTTAGTGTATAAATATTAAATACACGTTTAGTGTATGAATATTAAATACATGTTTAGTTTATGAATATTAAATACATGTTCAGTGGATTAATAATAAATACATATTTTGTGTATTAATATTAAATACATGTTTAGTGTATAAATATTAAATACATGTTTAGTGTATTGATATTAAATAAATGTTTAGTGTATGAATAATAAATACATGTTTAGTGTATAAATAATAACTACCTGTTTAGTGTATGAATATTAAATACACGTTTAGTGTATTAATATTAAATACATGTTTAGTTTATGAATATTAAATACATGTTTAGTGGATTAATAATAAATACATATTTAGTGTATTAAAATTAAATACATGTTTTTGTATTAATATTAAATATATGTTTAGTGTACAAATATTAAATACATGTTTAGTGTATTAATATTAAATACATGTTTAGTGTATGAATAATAACTACATGTTTAGTGTATGAATATTAAATACATGTTTAGTGTATGAATAATAACTACATCTTTAGTGTATGAATATTAAATACAAGTTTAGTGTGAATATATTAAATACATGTTTAGTGTATGAATATTAAATACATGTTTAGTGTATAATTATTAAATGCATGTTTAGTGTATTATTATTAAATACATATTTAGTGTATTAATATTAAATATATGTTTAGTATATTAAAATTAAATACATGTTTGCTGTATAAATACTAAATACATGTATAGTTTATTGATATAAATATATGTTTAGTGTACATATAGTAAAAATATGTTTAGTGTATAAATATTAAATACATGTTTAGTGTATTAATATTAAATACATGTTTAGTGTATGAATATTAAATACATGTTTAGTGTATAAATATTAAATACATGTTTTTTGTATGATTATTAAATACATGTTTAGTGTATAAATATTAAATACAATGTTAGTGTATTAATATTAGACAGATGTTTAGTTTATTAAACTTAAATACATGTTTAGTGTATGAATATTAAATACATGTTTAGTTTATGAATATTAAATACATGTTCAGTGTATTAATATTAAATACATGTTTAGTGTATGAATATTAAATACATGTTTAGTGTATAAATATTAAATATATGTTTAGTTTATTAAAATCAAATACATGTTTTTGTATTAATATTAAATACATGTTTAGTGTATTAATATTAAATACATGTTTAGTGTATTAATATTAAATACATGTTTAGTGTATGAATAATAACTACATGTTTAGTGTATTAATATTAAATGCATGTTTAGTGTATAAATATTAAATACACTTTTAGTGTATAAATATTAAATAAACGTTTAGTGTAAAAATATTAAATACATGTTTAGTGTATTAATATTAAATATATGTTTAGTTTATTAAAATTAAACACATGTTTTTGTATTAATATTAAATACATGTTTAGTGTATTAATATTAAATACATGTTTAGTGTATAAAAATTCAATACATGTTTAGTGTATGAATATTAAATACATGTTTAGTGTATAAATATTAAATACATGTTTAGTTTATTAATATTAAACATATGTTTAGTGTATTAAAATTAAATACATGCTTTTGTATTAATATTAAATACATATTAAGTGTAAGAATAATAACTACATGTTTATTGTATGAATATTAAATACATGTTTAGTGTATAAATAATAACTACATGTTTAGTGTATGAATATTAAATACATGTTTAGTGTATAAATATTAAATACATGTTTAGTGTATTAATATTAAATATATGTTTAGTTTATTACAATTAAATACATGTTTAGTGTATGAATATTAAATACATGTTTAGTGTATAGATATTAAATACATGTTTAGTGTATTAATATTAAATATATGTTTAGTTTATTACAATTAAATACATGTTTTTGTATTAAAATTAAATACATGTTTAGTGTATTAATATTAAATACATATTTAGTGTATAAATAATAAATACATGTTTAGTTTATTAATATTAAATACATATTCAGTGTATTAATATAAGTGTATGAGAAACCAAACTGTAAAAAAAAAAATAAAAGAAACAAAAAAAAAGGAAAAAGAGAGAGAGAGAGAGACGGAGAGGACCGGACTTATTAAGAGCGAACGTGCGCCCTCCTGTGGACTTCTGCCGCAACTGCACGCATAAAGAAATTCATTATTTCCAAGTGTGCCTTATTTAGAGGATAATAAATACATGTTTACTAAATGAATATTAAATATATGATTAGTATATGATTACATATACGTTTAGTATATGATTATTAAATACATGTTCAGTGTATTAATATTAAATACATGTTTAGTGTATGAATATTAAATACATATTTAGTGTATAAATATTAAATACATGTTTAGTGTATAAATATTAAATACATGTTTAATTTATAAATATTAAATACATGTTTAGTGTATTAATATTAAATACATGTTTATTGTATTAATATTAAATACACTTTTAGTGTATAAATATTAAATACACGTTTAGTGTACAAATATTAAATATATGTTTAGTGTATTAATATTAAATACATGTTTAGTGTATAAATAATAAATCAATGTTTAGTGTATAAATATTAGATACATGTTTAGTGTATTAATATTAAATACATGTTTAGTGTATAAATAATAAATCAATGTTTAGTGTATACATATTAAATACATGTTTAGTGTATTAATATTAAATACATGTTTAGTGTATAAATATTAAATACATGTTTGTGTATTAATATTAAATACATGTTTAGTGTATAAATATTAAATACACGTTTAGTGTATGAATATTAAATACATGTTTAGTGTATGAATATCAAATACATGTTTAGTGTATTAATATTAAATCAATGTTTAGTGTATAAATATTAAATCAATGTTTAGTGTATGCATATTAAATACATGTTTAGTGTATGAATATTTGATACATGTTTAGTGTATTAATATTAAATCAATGTTTAGTGTATAAATATTAAATACATGTTTAGTGTATTAATATTAAATATATGTTTAGTTTATTAAACTTAAATACATGTTTTTGTATTAATATTAAATACATGTTTAGTGTATGAATATTAAATACATGTTTAGTGTATGAATATCAAATACATGTTTAGTGTATAAATATCAAATACATGTTTAGTGTATTCATATTAAATCCATGTTTAGTGTAAAAATATTAAATACATGTTCAGTGGATTAATAATAAATACCTATTTAGTTTATTAATATTAAATACATGTTTAGTGTATAAATATTAAATACATGTTTAGTGTGTAAATATTGAATACATGTTTAGTGTATTAATATTAAATACATGTTTAGTGTATGAATAATAACTACATGTTTAGTGTATGAATATTAAATACACGTTTAGTGTATGAATATTAAATACATTTTTAGTTTATGAATATCAAATACATGTTCAGTGGATTAATAATAAATACATGTTTAGTGTATAAATATTAAATACATGTTTAATGTATAAATATTAAATACATGTTTAATGTATAAATATTAAATACATGTTTAGTGTATTAATATTAAATACATGTTTAGTGTATGAATATTAAATACACGTTTAGTGTATTAATATTAAAGACATGTTTAGTTTATGAATATTAAATACATGTTTAGCGTATAAATAATAACTACATGTTTAGTGTATGAATATTAAATAAACGTTTAGTGTATTAATATTAAATAGATGTTTAGTTTATGAATATTAAATACATGTTTAGTGGATTAATAATAAATACATATTTAATGTATTAATATTAAATACATGTTTAGTGTATAGATATTAAATACATGTTTAGTGTATTAATATTAAATACATGTTTAGTGTATGAATATTAAATACATGTTTAGTGTATGAATATTAAATACATGTTTAGTGTATTAGTATTAAATATATGTTTAGTTTATTAAAATTAAATACATGTTTTTGTATTAATATTAAATACATGTTTAGTGTATTAATATCTAATACATGTTTAGTGTATGAATATTAAATACATGTTTAGTGTATAAATATTAAATACATGTTTAGTGTATGAATATTAAATACATGTTTAGTGTATGAATATCAAATACATGTTTAGTGTATGAATAATAAATACATGTTTAGTGTATGAATATTAAATACATGTTTCGTGTATGAATATTAAATACATGTTTAGTGTATAAATAATAAATACAAGTTTAGTGTATAAATACTAAATACATATTTAGTGTAAGAATATTAATTACATGATTAGTGTATTAATATTAAATACATGTTTAGTGGAAGAATAATACATGTATAGTGTATAAATATTAAAAACAAGATAAGTGTATGAAAATTAAAAACTTGATTAGTGTATTAGTACAAAATACATGTTTAGCGTATAAATAATAACTACATGTTTAGTGTATGAATATTAAACACATGTTTAGTGTATGAATATTAAATACATGTTTAGTGTATTGATATTAAATACATGTTTAGTGTATGAATATTAAATATGTGTTTAAAAATACATGTATACTGTATGAATATATATAATTAGTATATAATTCAATATATGTTTAGTGTATTAATATTAAAAACATGTTTAGTGTATAAATGTTATATACATGTTTAGTGTATAAATATTAAATACATGTTTAGTGTATTAATATTAAATATATGTTTAGTTTATTAAAATTAAATACATGTTTTTGTATTAATATTAAATACATGTTTAGTGTATAAATATCAAATCCATGTTTAGTGTATGAATATTAAATACATGTTAAGTGTTTAAATATTAAATACATGTTTAGTGTATGAATATTAAATACATGTTTAGTGAATGAATATCAAATACATGTTTAGTGTATGAATATTAAATACATGTTTAGTGTATAAATATTAAATGCATGTTTAGTGTATGAATATTAAATACATGTTTAGTGAATGAATATCAAATACATGTTTAGTGTATGAATATTAAATACATGTTTAGTGTATAAATATTAAATGCATGTTTAGTGTATGAATATTAAATACACGTTTAGTGTATAAATATTAAAAACATGTTTAGTTTATGAATATTAAATACATGTTTAGTGTATATATATTAAATACATTTTTTTTGTATGAATATTAAATACATGTTTAGTGTATGAATATTAAATACAATGTTAGTGTATTAATATTAAATAGATGTTTAGTTTATTAAACTTAAATACATGTTTTTGTATTAATATTAAATACATGTTTAGTGTATGAATATTAAATACATGTTTAGTTTATGAATATTAAATACATGTTCAGTGTATTAATATTAAATACATGTTTAGTGTATGAATATTAAATACATGTTTAGTGTATGAATATTAAATATATGTTTAGTTTATTAAATTCAAATACATGTTTTTGTATTAATATTAAATACATGTTTAGTGTATTAATATTAAATAGATGTTTAGTGTATTAATATTAAATACATGTTTAGTGTATGAATAAGAACTACATTTTTAGTGTATTAATATTAAATACATGTTTAGTGTATGAATATTAAATACATGTTTAGTGTATAAATATTAAATACATGTTTAGTTTATTAATATTAAATATATGTTTAGTGTATTAAAATTAAATACATGCTTTTGTATTAATATTAAATACATATTAAGCGTAAGAATAATAACTACATGTTTATTGTATGAATATTAAATACATTTTTGGTGTAAAAATGTTTAATACATGTTTACTGTATTAATATTAAATACATGTTTAGTGTATAAATAATAACTACATGTTTAGTGTATGAATATTAAATACATGTTTAGTGTATAAATATTAAATACATGTTTAGTGTATTAATATTAAATATATGTTTAGTTTATTAAAATTAAATACATGTTTTTGTATTAAAATTAAATACATGTTTAGTGTATTAATATTAAATACATGTTTAGTGTATAAATATTAAATACATGTTTAGTTTATTAATATTAAATACATGTTCAGTGTATTAAAATAAGTGTATGAGAAACCAAACCTATGTAAAAAAAAATAAAAGAAACAAAAAAAAAAGGAAAAAGAGAGAGAGAGAGAGACGGAGAGGACCGGACTTATTAAGAGGGAACGTGCGCCCTCCTGTGGACTTCTGCCGCAACTGCACACATAAAGAAATTCATTATTTCCAAGTGTGCCTTATTTAGAGGATAATAAATACATGTTTACTGTATAAATATTAAATATATGATTAGTGTATAATTACATGTACGTTTAGCATATGATTATTAAATGCATGTTCAGTTTATTAATATTAAATACATGTTTAGTGTATAAATATTAAATACATGTTTAGTGTATTAATATTAAATGAATGTTTATTGTATAAATATTAAATACATGTTTAGTGTATAAATATTAAATACATGTTTAGTGTATTAATATTAAATCAATGTTTAGTGTATGAATATTAAATACATGTTTAGTGTATGAATAATAAATACATGTTTCGTGTATGAATATTAAATACATGTTTAGTGTATAAATATTAAAAACATGTTAAGTGTATGAATATTAAATACATATTTAGTGTATAAATATTAAATACATGATTAGTGTATTAATATTAAATACATGATTAGTGTGTAAATATTAAATACATGTTTAATGTATTAATATTAAATACATGTTTGGTGTATTAATATTAAATACATGATTACTGTATAAATAATAAATACATGTTTAATGTATTAATATTAAATACATGTTTAGTGGATTAATATTAAATACATGTTTAGTGTATTAATATTAAATATATGTTTAGTTTATTAAAATTAAATACATGTTTTTGTATTAATATTAAATACATGTTTAGTGTATGAATATTAAATACATGATTAGTGTGAAAATATTAAATACATGTTTAGTGTAGAAATATTGAATACATGTTCAGCATATTAATTTTAAATACATGTTTAGTGTATGAATATTAAATACATGTTTAGTGTATGAATATTAAATACATGTTTAGTGTATAAATATTAAAAACATGTTTAGTGTATGAATATTAAATACATGTTTAGTGTATAAATATTAAATACATGTTTAGTGTATTAATATTAAATATATGTTTAGTTTATTAAACTTAAATACATGTTTTTATATTAATATTAAATATATGTTTAGTGTATGAATATTAAATACATGTTTAGTGTATTAATATTAAATACATGTTTAGTGTAGTAATATTAAAACATGTTTAGTGTATATATGTTAAATACATGTTTAGTGTATAAATATTAAATACATGTTTAGTGTATTAATATTAAATATATGTTTGGTTTATTAAAATTAAATAAATGTTTTTGTATTAAAATTAAGTACATGTTTAGTGTATTAATATTAAATACATGTTTAGTGTATAAATAATAAATCAGTGTTTAGTGTATAAATATTAAATACATGTTTAGTGTATTAATATTAAATACATGTTTAGTGTATAAATAATAAATCAATGTTTAGTGTATAAATATTAAATACATGTTTAGTGTATTAATATTAAATACATGTTTAGTATATGAATATTAAATACACGTTTAGTGTATGAATATTAAATACATGTTTAGTTTATGAATATTAAATACATGTTTAGTGGATGAATAATAAATACATATTTAGTGTATTAATATTAAATACATGTTTATTGTATGAATATTAAATACATGTTTAGTGTATGAATACTAAATACATGTTTAGTGTATTAATATTAAATATATGTTTAGTGTATAAATATTAAATACATGTTTGTGTATTAATATTAAATACATGTTTATTGTATGAATATTAAATACACGTTTAGTGTATGAATATTAAATACATGTTTAGTGTATAAATATCAAATACATGTTTAGTGTATTATTATTAAATACATGTTTAGTGTATTAATATTAAATCAATGTTTAGTGTATAAATATTAAATACATGTTTAGTGTATACATATTAAATACATGTTTAGTGTATGAATATTTAATACATGTTTAGTGTATTAATATTAAATCAATGTTTAGTGTATAAATATTAAATACATGTTTAGTGTATTAATATTAAATATATGTTTAGTTTATTAAACTTAAATACATGTTTTTGTATTAATATCAAATACATGTTTAGTTTATTAATATTAAATACATGTTTAGTGTATAAATATTAAATACATGTTTAGTGTGTAAATATTAAATACATGTATAGTGTATTAATATTAAATACATGTTTAGTGTATGAATAGTAACTACATGTTTAGTGTATGAATATGAAATACACGTTTAGTGTATGAATATTAAATACATGTTTAGTTTATGAATATTAAATACATGTTTAGCGTATAAATAATAACTACATGTTTAGTGTATGAATATTAAATACACGTTTGGTGTATTAATATTAAATAGATGTTTAGTTTATGAATATTAAATACATGTTTAGTGGATTAATAATAAATACATATTTAATGTATTAATATTAAATACATGTTTAGTGTATAAATATTAACTACATGTTTAGTGTATTAATATTAAATACATGTTTAGTGTATAAATAATAACTATATGTTTAGTGTATGAATATTAAATATATGTTTAGTGTATTAATATTAAATACATGTTTAGTGTATTAATATTAAATATATATTTAGTTTATTAAAATTAAAGATATGTTTTTGTATTAATATTAAATACATGTTTAGTGTATGAATAAAAACTACATGTTTAGTGTATGAATATTAAATACACGTTTAGTGAATTAATATTAAATATATGTTTAGTTTATGAATATTAAATACATGTTTAGCGTATAAATAATAACTACATGTTTAGTGTATGAATATTAAATACACGTTTGGTGTATTAATATTAAATAGATGTTTAGTTTATGAATATTAAATACATGTTTAGTGGATTAATAATAAATACATATTTAATGTATTAATATTAAATACATGTTTAGTGTATAAATATTAACTACATGTTTAGTGTATTAATATTAAATACATGTTTAGTGTATAAATAATAACTATATGTTTAGTGTATGAATATTAAATACATGTTTAGTGTATTAATATTAAATACATGTTTAGTGTATTAATATTAAATATATATTTAGTTTATTAAAATTAAAGATATGTTTTTGTATTAATATTAAATACATGTTTAGTGTATTAATATTAAAAAACATGTTTAGTGTATAAATGTTTAATACATGTTTAGTGTATTAATATTAAATACATGTTTAGTGTATTAGTATTAAATATATGTTTAGTTTATTAAAATTAAATACAGGTTTTTGTATTAATATTAAATACATGTTTAGTGTATTAATATCTAATACATGTTTAGTGTATGAATAATAAATACATGTTTAGTGTATGAATATTAAATACATGTTTCGTGTATGAATATTAAATACATGTTTAGTGTATTAATAATAAATACACGTTTATTGTATTAATACTAAATACATATTTAGTGTAAGAATATTAATTACATGATTAGTGTATTAATATTAAATACACGTTTAGTGGAAGAATAATACATGTATAGTGTATAAATATTAAAAACAAGATAAGTGTATGAAAATTAAAAACTTGATTAGTGTATTAGTATAAAATACATGTTTAGCGTATAAATAATAAATACATGTTTAGTGTATGAATATTAAATACATGTTTAGTGTATGAATATTAAATACATGTTTAGTGTATTGATATTAAATACATGTTTAGTGTATGAATATTAAATATGTGTTTAAAAATACATGTATACTGTATGAATATATATAATTAGTATATAATTCAATAAATGATTAGTGTATTAATATTAAATACATGTTTAGTGTATTAATATTAAATATATGTTTAGTTTATTAAAATTAAATACATGTTTTTGTATAAATATTAAATATATATTTAGTGTATAAATATCAAATACATGTTTAGTGTATGAATATTAAATACATGTTTAGTGTATGAATATTAAATACATGTTTAGTGTATGAATATTAAATACATGTTTAGTGAATGAATATTAAATACATGTTTAGTGTATTGATATTAAATACATGTTTAGTGTATGAATATTAAATATATGTTCAAAAAATAGATGTATACCGTATGAATATATATAATTAGTATATAATTCAATATATTTTTAGTGTATTAATATTAAATACATGTTTAGTGTATAAATATTAAATACACGTTTAGTGTATGAATATTAAAAACATGTTTAGTTTATGAATATAAAATACATGTTTAGTGGATGAATAATAAATACTTGTTTAGTGTATTAATATTAAATATATGTTTAGTTTATTAAAATTAAATACATGTTTTTGTATTAGTATTAAATACATGTTTAGTGTATAAATATTAAATACACGTTTAGTGTATGAATATTAAATCAATGTTTAGTGTATAAATATTAAATACATGTTTAGTGTATACATATTAAATACATGTTTAGTGAATGAATATTTAATACATGTTTAGTGTATTAATATTAAATCAATGTTTAGTGTATAAATATTAAATACATGTTTAGTGTATTAATATTAAATATATGTTTAGTTTATTAAACTTAAATACATGTTTTTGTATTAATATGAAATACATGTTTAGTGTATGAATATTAAATACACGTTTAGTGTATGAATATTAAATACATGTTTAGTGTATTAATATCAAATACATGTTTAGTGTATTAATATTAAATCCATGTTTAGTGTAAAAATATTAAATACATGTTCAGTGGATTTATAATAAATACATATTTAGTTTATTAATATTAAATACATGTTTAGTGTATAAATATTAAATACATGTTTAGTGTGTAAATATTAAATACATGTATAGTGTATTAATATTAAATACATGTTTAGTGTATGAATAGTAACTACATGTTTAGTGTATGAATATGAAATACACGTTTAGTGTATGAATATTAAATACATGTTTAGTTTATGAATATTAAATAAATTTTCAGTGGATTAATAATAAATACATCTTTAGTGTATAAATATTAAATACATGTTTAGTGTATAAATATTAAATACATGTTTAGTGTATTAATATTAAATACATGTTTAGTGTATGAATAAAAACTACATGTTTAGTGTATGAATATTAAATACACGTTTGGTGTATTAATATTAAATAGATGTTTAGTTTATGAATATTAAATACATGTTTAGTGGATTAATAATAAATACATATTTAATGTATTAATATTAAATACATGTTTAGTGTATAAATATTAACTACATGTTTAGTGTATTAATATTAAATACATGTTTAGTGTATAAATAATAACTATATGTTTAATGAATGAATATTAAATACATGTTTAGTGTATTAATATTAAATACATGTTTAGTGTATTAATATTAAATATATATTTAGTTTATTAAAATTAAAGATATGTTTTTTTATTAATATTAAATACATGTTTAGTGTATTAATATTAAAAAACATGTTTAGTGTATAAATGTTTAATACATGTTTAGTGTATAAATATTAAATACATGTTTAGTGTATTAGTATTAAATATATGTTTAGTTTATTAAAATTAAATACATGTTTTTGTATTAATATTAAATACATGTTTAGTGTATTAATATCTAATACATGTTTAGTGTATGAATAATAAATACATGTTTAGTGTATAAATATTAAATACATGTTTCGTGTATGAATATTAAATACATGTTTAGTGTATTAATAATAAATACACGTTTATTGTATTAATACTAAATACATATTTAGTGTAAGAATATTAATTACATGATTAGTGTATTAATATTAAATACATGTTTAGTGGAAGAATAATACATGTATAGTGTATAAATATTAAAAACAAGATAAGTGTATGAAAATTAAAAACTTGATTAGTGTATTAGTATAAAATACATGTTTAGCGTATAAATAATAAATACATGTTTAGTGTATGAATATTAAATACATGTTTAGTGTATGAATATTAAATATATATTTAGTGTATGAATATCAAATACATGTTTAGTGTATGAATATTAAATACATGTTTAGTGTATGAATATTAAATACATGTTTAGTGAATGAATATTAAATAAATGTTTAGTGTATTGATATTAAATACATGTTTAGTGTATGAATATTAAATATATGTTTAAAAAATACATGTATACCGTATGAATATATATAATTAGTATATAATTCAATATATTTTTAGTGTATTAATATTAAATACATGTTTAGTGTATAAATATTAAATACACGTTTAGTGTATAAATATTAAAAACATGTTTAGTTTATGAATATAAAATACATGTTTAGTGGATGAATAATAAATACTTGTTTAGTGTATTAATATTAAATATATGTTTAGTTTATTAAAATTAAATACATGTTTTTGTATTAGTATTAAATACATGTTTAGTGTATAAATATTAAATACACGTTTAGTGTATGAATATTAAATACATGTTTAGTTTATGAATATTAAATACATGTTCAGTGGATTAATAATAAATACATATTTTGTGTATTAATATTAAATACATGTTTAGTGTATAAATATTAAATACATGTTTAGTGTATAAATATTAAATACATGTTTAGGTTATTAATATTAAATAAATGTTTAGTTTATGACTAATAACTACATGTTTAGTTTATGACTAATAACTACATGTTTAGTTTATGAATATTAAATACATGTTTAGTGTATAACTATTACATACATGTTTAGTGTATGAATAATAACTACATCTTTAGTGTATGAATATTAAATACAAGTTTAGTGTGAATATATTAAATACATGTTTAGTGTATGAATATTAAATACATGTTTAGTAGATAAATATTAAATACATGTTTAGTGTATGAATATTAAATACATGTTTAGTGTATAATTATTAAATGCATGTTTAGTGTATTATTATTAAATACATATTTAGTGTATCAATATTAAATATATGTTTAGTTGATTAAAATTAAATACATGTTTGCTGTATAAATACTAAATACATGTATAGTGTATTAATATAAATATATGTTTAGTGTACATATAGTAGAAATATGTTTAGTGTATGAATATTAAATACATGTTTAGTGTATTAATATTAAATACATGTTTTTTGTATAAATATTAAATACATGTTTAGTGTATGAATATCAAATACATGTTTAGTGTATAAATATTAAATACATATTTAGTGTATGAATATTAAATACATGATTAGTGTATTCATATTAAATACATATTTAGTGTATTAATATTAAATACATGTTAAGTGTATGAATATTAAATACATATTTAGTGTATAAATATTAAATACATGATTAGTGTATTAATATTAAATACATGATTAGTGTATAACTATTAAATACATGTTTAGTGTATAAATATTAAATACATGTTTAGTGTATGAATATTAAATACATGTTTAGTGTATGAATATTAAATACATGTTTAGTAGATAAATATTAAATACATGTTTAGTGTATGAATATTAAATACATGTTTAGTGTATAATTATTAAATGCATGTTTAGTGTATTATTATTAAATACATATTTAGTGTATCAATATTAAATATATGTTTAGTTGATTAAAATTAAATACATGTTTGCTGTATAAATACTAAATACATGTATAGTGTATTAATATAAATATATGTTTAGTGTACGTATAGTAGAAATATGTTTAGTGTATGAATATTAAATACATGTTTAGTGTATTAATATTAAATACATGTTTTTTGTATAAATATTAAATACATGTTTAGTGTATGAATATCAAATACATGTTTAGTGTATAAATATTAAATACATATTTAGTGTATGAATATTAAATACATGATTAGTGTATTCATATTAAATACATATTTAGTGTATTAATATTAAATACATGTTAAGTGTATGAATATTAAATACATATTTAGTGTATAAATATTAAATACATGATTAGTGTATTAATATTAAATACATGATTAGTGTATAACTATTAAATACATGTTTAGTGTATAAATATTAAATACATGTTTAGTGTATGAATATTAAATACATGTTTAGTGTATAATATTAAATACATGTTTAGTGTATCAATATTAAAAATATGTTTAGTTTATTAAACTTAAATACATGTTTTGTATTAATATTAAATACATGTTTAGTGTATGAATATTAAATACACATTTAGTGTATGAATATTAAATACATGTTTAGTTTATGAATATTAAATACATGTCTAGTGGATATATAATAAATACATATTTAGTGTATTAATATTAAATACATGTTTAGTGTATAAATATTAAATACATGTTTAGTGTATTAATATTAAATACATGTTTAGTGTATAAATAATAACTACATGTTTAGTGTATGAATATTAAATACATGTTTAGTGTATGAATGTTAAATACATGTTTAGTTTATGAATATTAAATACATGTTTAGTGTATAAATATTAAATACATGTTTAGTGTATTAATATTAAATACGTGTTTAGTGTATGAATATTAAATACATGTTTAGTGTATTAATTTTAAATACGTGTTTGGTGTATTAATATTAAATACATGTTTAGTGTATTAATATTAAATACACTTTTAGTGTATAAATATTAAATACACGTTTAGTGTAAAAATATTAAATACATGTTTAGTGTATTAATATTAAATATATGATAAGTTTATTAAAATTAAATACATGTTTTTGTATTAATATTAAATACATATTAAGTTTAAGAATAATAACTACATGTTTATTGAATGAATATTAAATAAATGTTTAGTGTATGAATATTAAATACATGTTTGGTGTATTAATATTAAATACATGTTTAGTGTATTAATATTAAATACACTTTTAGTGTATAAATATTAAATACACGTTTAGTGTAAAAATATTAAATACATGTTTAGTGTATTAATATTAAATATATGTTTAGTTTATTAAAATTAAATACATGTTTTTGTACTAATATTAAATACATGTTTAGTGTATTAATATTAAATACATGTTTAGTGTATAAATAATAACTAAATGTTTAGTGTATGAATATTAAATACATGTTTAGTGTATAAATATTAAATACATGTTTAGTGTGATAAAATTAAATATATGTTTAGTTCATTAAAATTAAATACATGTTTTTGTATTAATATTAAATACATGTTAAGTGTATGAATCTCAAAGACATGTTTAGTGTATTAATATTAAATTCATGTTTAGTGTATAAATGTTTGAGGTGGCGACTTGTCCAGGGTGTACCCCGCCTTCTGCCCGATCGTAGCTGAGATAGGCGCCAGCGCCCCCCGCGACCCCGTAAGGGAATAAGCGGTAGAAAATGGATGGATGGATGTATAAATGTTAAATCAATGTTTAGTGTAATAATATTAAATATATGTTTAGTTTATTAAAATTAAATACGTGTTTTTGTATTAATATTAAATACATGTTAAGTGTATAAATCTCAAATACATGTTTAGTGTATTAATATTAGATTCATGTTTAGTGTATGAATGTTAAATATATGTTTAGTGTATGAATATTAAATATATGTTTAGTTTATTAAAATTAAATACATGTTTTTGTATTAATATTAAATACATGTTTAGTGTATAAATATTAAATTCATGTTTAGTGTGTTAATATTAAATACATGTTTAGTGTATGAATATTAAATACATGTTTAGTGTATGAATATTAAATACATGTTTAGTGTATTAATATTAAATTTATATTTAGTTTATTAAAATTAAATACATGTTTTTGTATTAATATTAAATACATGTTTAGTGTATAAATATTAAATACATGTTTAGTGTATAAATATTAAATACATGTTTAGTGTATTAATATTAAATACATGTTTAGTGTATGAATAATAACTACATGTTTAGTGTATAAATATTAAATACATGTTTAGTGTATTAATATTAAATACATGTTTAGTGTATGAATAATAACTACATGTTTAGTGTATGAATATTAATTACATGTTTTGTGTATGAATATTAAATACAAGTTTAGTGTGAACATATTAAATACATGTTTAGTCTATTATTAAATTCCATTTTAGTGTATAATTATTAAATACATGTTTAGTCTATTAATATTAAATAAATGTTTAGTGTATTAATATTAAATATATATTTAGTTTATTAAAATTAAATATATGTTTTTGTATTAATATTAAATACATGTTTAGTGTATAAATATTAAATACATGTTAAGTGTATTAATATTAAATACATGTTTAGTGTATCAATATTAAATATATGTTTAGTTGATTAAAATTAAATACATGTTTGCTGTATAAATACTAAATACATGTATAGTGTATTAATATAAATATATGTTTAGTGTACGTATAGTAGAAATATGTTTAGTGTATGAATATTAAATACATGTTTAGTGTATTAATATTAAATACATGTTTTTTGTATAAATATTAAATACATGTTTAGTGTATGAATATCAAATACATGTTTAGTGTATAAATATTAAATACATATTTAGTGTATGAATATTAAATACATGATTAGTGTATTCATATTAAATACATATTTAGTGTATTAATATTAAATACATGTTAAGTGTATGAATATTAAATACATATTTAGTGTATAAATATTAAATACATGATTAGTGTATTAATATTAAATACATGATTAGTGTATAACTATTAAATACATGTTTAGTGTATAAATATTAAATACATGTTTAGTGTATGAATATTAAATACATGTTTAGTGTATAATATTAAATACATGTTTAGTGTATCAATATTAAAAATATGTTTAGTTTATTAAACTTAAATACATGTTTTGTATTAATATTAAATACATGTTTAGTGTATGAATATTAAATACACGTTTAGTGTATGAATATTAAATACATGTTTAGTTTATGAATATTAAATACATGTCTAGTGGATATATAATAAATACATATTTAGTGTATTAATATTAAATACATGTTTAGTGTATAAATATTAAATACATGTTTAGTGTATTAATATTAAATACATGTTTAGTGTATAAATAATAACTACATGTTTAGTGTATGAATATTAAATACATGTTTAGTGTATGAATGTTAAATACATGTTTAGTTTATGAATATTAAATACATGTTTAGTGTATAAATATTAAATACATGTTTAGTGTATTAATATTAAATACGTGTTTAGTGTATGAATATTAAATACATGTTTAGTGTATTAATTTTAAATACGTGTTTGGTGTATTAATATTAAATACATGTTTAGTGTATTAATATTAAATACACTTTTAGTGTATAAATATTAAATACACGTTTAGTGTAAAAATATTAAATACATGTTTAGTGTATTAATATTAAATATATGATAAGTTTATTAAAATTAAATACATGTTTTTGTATTAATATTAAATACATATTAAGTTTAAGAATAATAACTACATGTTTATTGAATGAATATTAAATAAATGTTTAGTGTATGAATATTAAATACATGTTTGGTGTATTAATATTAAATACATGTTTAGTGTATTAATATTAAATACACTTTTAGTGTATAAATATTAAATACACGTTTAGTGTAAAAATATTAAATACATGTTTAGTGTATTAATATTAAATATATGTTTAGTTTATTAAAATTAAATACATGTTTTTGTACTAATATTAAATACATGTTTAGTGTATTAATATTAAATACATGTTTAGTGTATAAATAATAACTAAATGTTTAGTGTATGAATATTAAATACATGTTTAGTGTATAAATATTAAATACATGTTTAGTGTGATAAAATTAAATATATGTTTAGTTCATTAAAATTAAATACATGTTTTTGTATTAATATTAAATACATGTTAAGTGTATGAATCTCAAAGACATGTTTAGTGTATTAATATTAAATTCATGTTTAGTGTATAAATGTTTGAGGTGGCGACTTGTCCAGGGTGTACCCCGCCTTCTGCCCGATCGTAGCTGAGATAGGCGCCAGCGCCCCCCGCGACCCCGTAAGGGAATAAGCGGTAGAAAATGGATGGATGGATGTATAAATGTTAAATCAATGTTTAGTGTAATAATATTAAATATATGTTTAGTTTATTAAAATTAAATACATGTTTTTGTATTAATATTAAATACATGTTAAGTGTATAAATCTCAAATACATGTTTAGTGTATTAATATTAGATTCATGTTTAGTGTATGAATGTTAAATATATGTTTAGTGTATGAATATTAAATATATGTTTAGTTTATTAAAATTAAATACATGTTTTTGTATTAATATTAAATACATGTTTAGTGTATAAATATTAAATTCATGTTTAGTGTGTTAATATTAAATACATGTTTAGTGTATGAATATTAAATACATGTTTAGTGTATGAATATTAAATACATGTTTAGTGTATTAATATTAAATTTATATTTAGTTTATTAAAATTAAATACATGTTTTTGTATTAATATTAAATACATGTTTAGTGTATAAATATTAAATACATGTTTAGTGTATAAATATTAAATACATGTTTAGTGTATTAATATTAAATACATGTTTAGTGTATGAATAATAACTACATGTTTAGTGTATAAATATTAAATACATGTTTAGTGTATTAATATTAAATACATGTTTAGTGTATGAATAATAACTACATGTTTAGTGTATGAATATTAATTACATGTTTTGTGTATGAATATTAAATACAAGTTTAGTGTGAACATATTAAATACATGTTTAGTCTATTATTAAATTCCATTTTAGTGTATAATTATTAAATACATGTTTAGTCTATTAATATTAAATAAATGTTTAGTGTATTAATATTAAATATATATTTAGTTTATTAAAATTAAATATATGTTTTTGTATTAATATTAAATACATGTTTAGTGTATAAATATTAAATACATGTTTAGTGTATTAATATTAAATACATGTTTAGTGTATGAATAATAACTACATGTTTAGTGTATTAATATTAAATACATGTTTAGTGTATAAATATTAAATACACTATTAGTGTATAAATATTAAATACACGTTTAGTGTATAAATATTAAATACATGTTTAGTGTATTAATATTAAATACATGTTTAGTGTATTAATATTAAATGTTTAGTTTATTAAAATTAAATACATGTTTTTGTATTAATATTAAATACATGTTTAGTTTATGAATGTTAAATACATGTTTAGTGTATTAATATTAAATATATGTTTAGTGTATTAAAATTAAATACATGTTTTTGCATTAAAATTAAATACATGTTTAGTGTATAAATATTAAATACATGTTTAGTGTATTAATATTAAATACATGTTTAGTGTATAAATATAAGTGTATGAGAAACCAAACTTATGTAAAAAAAAAATAAAAGAAACAAAAAAAAAGGAAAAAGAGAGAGAGAGAGACGGAGAGGACCGGGCATATTAAGAGGGAACGTGCGCCCTCCTGTGGACTTCTGCCGCAACTGCACGCATAAAGAAATTCATTATTTCCAAGTGTACCTTATTTAGAGGATAATAAATACATGTTTACTGTATGAATATTAAATATATGATTAGTATATAATTACATATATGTTTGGTATATGATTATTAAATACATGTTCAGTGTATTAATATTAAATACATGTTTAGTGTATGAATATTAAATACATGTTTAGTGTATGAATATTAAATACATGTTTAGTGTATGAATATTAAATACATGTTTGTGTATAAATATTAAATACATGTTTAGTGTATTAATATTAAATATATGTTTAGTTTATTAAACTTAAATACATGTTTTTGTATTAATATTAAATACATGTTTAGTGTATGAATATTAAATACACATTTAGTGTATGAATATTAAATACATGTTTAGTTTATGAATATTAAATACATGTTTGGTGGATAAATAATAAATAAATATTTAGTGTATTAATATTAAATACATGTTTAGTGTATAATATTAAATTCATGTTTAGTGTATAAATATTAAATACATGTTTAGTGTATTAATATTAAATATGTGTTTACTTTATTAAAATTAAATAAATGTTTTTGTATTAATATTAAATACATGTTTAGTGTATAAATATTAAATACAGGTTTAGTGTATTAATATTAAATACATGTTTAGTGTATGAATAAAAACTACAGGTTTAGTGTATAAATATTAAATATATGTTTAGTTTATTAAAATTATATACATGTTTTTGTATTAATATTAAATACATGTTTAGTGTATAAATATTAAATGCTTGTTTAGTTTATGAATATTAAATACATATTTAGTGTATTAATATTAAATATATATTTAGTTTATTAAAATTAAATACATGTTTTGTATTAATATTAAATACATGTTAAGTGTATTAATATTAAATATATGTTTAGTTTATTAAAATTAAATACATGTTTTTGTATTAATATTAAATACATATTAAGTGTAAGAATAATAACTACATGTTTATTGAATGAATATTAAATACATGTTTAGTGTATGAATATTTAATACATGTTTAGTGTATTAATATTAAATATGTGTTTAGTTTATTAAAATTAAATACATGTTTTTGTATTAATATTAAATACATGTTTAGTGTATTAATATTAAGTATATGTTTAGTTTATTAAAATTAAATACATGTTTTTGTATTAATATTAAATACATGTTTAGTGTATGAATAATAACTACATGTTTAGTGTATGAATATTAAATACATGTTTAGTGTATAAATGTTAAATACATGTTTAGTTTATGAATATTAAATAAATGTTTAGTGTATTAATATTAAATATATATTTAGTTTATTAAAATTAAATACATGTTTTTGTATTAATATTAAATACATGTTTAAAGTATTAATATTAATACATGTTTACTGTATTAATATTAAATACATGTTTAGTGTATAAATAATAACTACATGTTTAGTGTATGAATATTAAATACATGTTTAGTGTAAAAATATTAAATACATGTTTAGTGTATTAATATTAAATATATGTTTAGTTTATTAAAATTAAATACATGTTTTTGTATAAATATTAAATACATGTTTAGTGTATAAATATTAAATGCATGTTTAATGTATGAATATTAAATACATGTTTAGTGTATGAATATTTAATACATTTTTAATGTATGAATATTAAATACATGTTTAGTGTATACATATTAAATACATGTTTCGTGTATAAATATTAAATACATGTTGAGTGTATGAATATTAAATACATGTTTAGTGTAAAAATATTAAATACATGTTTAGTGTATTAATATTAAATATATGTTTAGTTTATTAAAATTAAATACATGTTTTTGTATAAATATTAAATACATGTTTAGTGTATAAATATTAAATGCATGTTTAATGTATGAATATTAAATACATGTTTAGTGTATGAATATTTAATACATTTTTAATGTATGAATATTAAATACATGTTTAGTGTATACATATTAAATACATGTTTCGTGTATAAATATTAAATACATGTTGAGTGTATGAATATTAAATACATATTTAGTGTATAAATATTAAATACATGATTAGTGTATTAATATTAAATACATGATTAGTGTATAACTATTAAATAAATGTTTAGTGTATAAATATTAAATACATGTTTAGTGTAATAATATTAAATATATGTTTAGTTTATTAAAATTAAATACATGTTTTTGTATTAATATTAAATACATGTTTAGTGTATAAATATTAAATACATGTTTAGTGTATGAATATTAAATACATGTTTAGTGTATAATATTAAATACATGTTTAGTGTATTAATATTAAATATATGTTTAGTTTATTAAACTTAAATACATGTTTTGTATTAATATTAAATACATGTTTAGTGTATGAATATTAAATACACGTTTAGTGTATGAATATTAAATACATGTTTAGTTTATGAATATTAAATACATGTTTAGTGGATATATAATAAATACATATTTAGTGTATTAATATTAAATACATGTTTAGTGTATAAATATTAAATACATGTTTAGTGTATTAATATTAAATACATGTTTAGTGTATAAATAATAACTACATGTTTAGTGTATGAATATTAAATAAATGTTTAGTGTATGAATATTTAATACATGTTTAGTGTATTAATATTAAATATATGTTTAGTTTATTAAAATTAAATACATGTTTTTGTACTAATATTAAATACATGTTTAGTGTATTAATATTAAATACATGTTTATTGAATGAATATTAAATAAATGTTTAGTGTATGAATATTAAATACATGTTTGGTGTATTAATATTAAATACATGTTTAGTGTATTAATATTAAATACACTTTTAGTGTATAAATATTAAATACACGTTTAGTGTAAAAATATTAAATACATGTTTAGTGTATTAATATTAAATATATGTTTAGTTTATTAAAATTAAATACATGTTTTTGTACTAATATTAAATACATGTTTAGTGTATTAATATTAAATACATGTTTAGTGTATTAATATTAAATACATGTTTAGTGTATAAATAATAACTAAATGTTTAGTGTATGAATATTAAATACATGTTTAGTGTATGAATATTAAATAAATGTTTAGTGTGATAAAATTAAATATATGTTTAGTTCATTAAAATTAAATACATGTTTTTGTATTAATATTAAATACATGTTTTTGTATTAATATTAAATACATGTTAAGTGTATAAATCTCAAATACATGTTTAGTGTATTAATATTAAATTCATGTTTAGTGTATAAATGTTAAATTAATGTTTAGTGTAATAATATTAAATATATGTTTAGTTTATTAAAATTAAATACATGTTTTTGTATTAATATTAAATACATGTTAAGTGTATAAATCTCAAATACATGTTTAGTGTATTAATATTAGATTCATGTTTAGTGTATGAATGTTAAATATATGTTTAGTGTATGAATATTAAATATATGGTTAGTTTATTAAAATTAAATACATGTTTTTGTATTAATATTAAATACATGTTTAGTGTATAAATATTAAATACATGTTTAGTGTATTAATATTAGATTCATGTTTAGTGTATGAATGTTAAATATATGTTTAGTGTATAAATATTAAATATATGTTTAGTTTATTAAAATTAAATACATGTTTTTGTATTAATATTAAATACATGTTTAGTGTATAAATATTAAATACATGTTTAGTGTATGAATATTAAATACATGTTTAGTGTATGAATATTAAATACATGTTTAGTTTATTAATATTAAATTTATATTTAGTTTATTAATATTAAATACATGTTTAGTGTATGAATAATAACTACATGTTTAGTGTATAAATATTAAATACATGTTTAGTGTATTAATATTAAATACATGTTTAGTGTATGAATGTTAAATACATGTTTAGTTTATGAATAATAACTACATGTTTAGTGTATAAATATTAAATACATGTTTAGTTTCTGAATATTAAATACATGTTTAGTGGATAAATAATAAATACATATTTAGTGTATTAATATTAAATACATGTTTAGTGTATTAATATTAAATACATGTTTAGTGTATACATATTAAATACATGTTTAGTGTATTAATATTAAATATGTGTTTACTTTATTAAAATTAAATAAATGTTTTTGTATTAATATTAAATACATGTTTAGTGTATAACTATTAAATACAGGTTTAGTGTATTAATATTAAATACATGTTTAGTGTATGAATAATAACTACAGGTTTAATGTATAAATATTAAATACATGTTTAGTGTATGAATGTTAAATACATGTTTAGTTTATGAATATTAAATACATGTTTAGTGTATTAATATTAAATATATATTTAGTTTATTAAAATTAAATACATGTTCTGTATTAATATTAAATACATGTTTAGTGTATAAATATTAAATACATGTTTAGTGTATTAATATTAAATACATGTTTAGTGTATGAATATTAAATACATGTTTAGTGTATAAATATTAAATACATGTTTACTGTATTAATATTAAATACATGTTTAGTGTATAAATAATAACTACATGTTTAGTGTATGAATATTAAATACATGTTTAGTGTATAAATATTAAATACATGTTTAGTGTATTAATATTAAATATATGTTAATTTATTAAAATTAAATACATGTTTTTGTATTAATATTAAATACATATTAAGTGTAAGAATAATAACTACATATTTATTGAATGAATATTAAATACATGTTTAGTGTATAAATATTTAATACATGTTTACTGTATTAATATTAAATACATGTTTAGTGTATGAATAATAACTACATGTTTAGTGTATGAATATTAAATACATGTTTAGTGTATAAATATTAAATACATGTTTAGTGTATTAATATTAAATATATGTTTAGTTTATTAAAAATTAAATACATGTTTAGTGTATGAATATTAAATACATGTTTAGTTTATTAAACGTAAATACATGTTTTGTATTAATATTAAATACATGTTTAGTGTATGAATATTAAATACACGTTTAGTGTATGAATATTAAATACATGTTTAGTTTATGAATATTAAATACATGTTTAGTGGATAAATAATAAATACATATTTAGTGTATTAATATTAAATACATGTTTAGTGTATGAATATTAAATACATGTTTAGTGTATTAATATTAAATACATGTTTATTGTATAAATAATAACTACATGTTTAGTGTATGAATATTAAATACATGTTTAGTGTATAAATGTTAAATACATGTTTAGTTTATGAATATTAAATACTTGTTTAGTGTATAAATATTAAATACATGTTTAGTGTATTAATATTAAATATATATTTAGTTTATGAATATTAAATACATGTTTAGTGGATATATAATAAATACATATTTAGTGTATTAATATTAAATACATGTTTAGTGTATAAATATTAAATACATGTTTAGTGTATGAATAATAACTAGATGTTTACTGTATTAATATTAAATACATGTTTAGTGTATGAATATTAAATACACTTTTAGTGTATGAATATTAAATACACGTTTAGTGTAAAAATATTAAATACATGTTTAGTGTATTAATATTAAATATATATTTAGTTTATTAAAATTAAATAAATGTTTTTGTATTAATATTAAATACATGTTTAGTGTATAAATATTTAATACATGTTTACTGTATTAATATTAAATACATGTTTAGTGTATAAATAATAACTACATGTTTAGTGTATGAATATTAAATACATGTTTAGTGTATTAATATTAAATATATGTTTAGTTTATTAAAATTAAATACATGTTTTTGTATTAATATTAAATACATATTAAGTGGAAGAATAATAACTACATGTTTATTGAATGAATATTAAATACATGTTTAGTGTATAAATATTTAATACATGTTTACTGTATTAATATTAAATACATGTTTGTGTATAAATATTAAATATATGTTTAGTGTATTAATATTAAATATATGTTTAGTGTATAAATATTAAATACATGTTTCGTGTACGAATATTAAATACATTTTTGGTGTATAAATATTAAATACATGTTTAATGTATGAATATTAAATACATGTTTAGTGTATGAATATTAAATACATTTTTTATGTATGAATATTAAATACATATTTAGTGTATAAATATTAAATACATGTTAAGTGTATAAATATTAAATACATATTTTGTGTATGAATATTAAATACATGATTAGTGTATTAATATTAAATACATAGTTAGTGTATAAATATTAAATACATGTTTAGTGTATTAATATTAAATACGTGTTTAGTGTATTAATATTAAATACATGTTTAGTGTATTAATATTAAATACATGTTTAGTGTATAAATAATAACTAAATGTTTAGTGTATGAATATTAAATACATGTTCAGTGTATAAATATTAAATACATGTTTAGTGTAATAATATCAAATATATGTTTAGTTTATTAAAATTATATACATGTTTTTGTATTAATATTAAATACATGTTTAGTGTATAAATATTAAATACATGTTTAGTGTATTAATATTAAATACATGTTTAGTGTATGAATATTAAATACATGTTTAGTGTATGAATATTAAATACATGTTTAGTGTATAAATGTTAAATACATGTTTAGTGTATTAATATTAAATACATGTTTACTGTATTAATATTAAATACATGTTTAGTGTATAAATAATAACTACATGTTTAGTGTATGAATATTAAATACATGTTTAGTGTATAAATATTAAATACATGTTTAGTGTATTAATATTGAATATATGTTTAGTTTATTAAAATTGAATACATGTTTTTTGTATGAATATTAAATACATGTTTAGTGTATGAATATTAAATACATGTTTAGTGTATAAATATTAAATACATGTTTAGTGTATGAATATTAAATACATGTTTAATGTATGAATATTAAATACATGTTTAGTGTATAAATATTAAATACATGTTTTGTGTACGAATATTAAATACATGTTTAGTGTATGAATATTAAATACATGTTTAGTGTATTAATATTAAATACATGTTTAGTGTATGAATATTAAATACATGTTTAGTGTATGAATATTAAATACATGTTTAATGTATGAATATTAAATACATGTTTAGTGTATAAATATTAAATACATGTTTAGTTTATGAATATTAAATACATGTTTAGTGTATAAATATTAAATACATGTTTAATGTATGAATATTAAATTCATGTGTAGTGTATGAATATTAAATACATTTTTAATGTATGAATATTAAATATGTGTTTAGTGTATAAATATTAAATACATGTTTCGTGTATAAATATTAAATACATGTTAAGTGTATGAGTATTAAATACATATTTAGTGTATGAATATTAAATACATGATTAGTGTATAACTATTAAATACATGTTCAGTGTATAAATATTAAATACATGTTTAGTGTAATAATATTAAATATATGTTTAGTTTATTAAAATTAAATACATGTTTTTGTATTAATATTAAATACATGTTTAGTGTATAAATATTAAATACATGTTTAGTGTATGAATATTCAATACATGTTTACTGTATAAATATTAAATACATGTTTAGTGTATTAATATTAAATATATGTTTAGTTTATTAAACGTAAATACATGTTTTGTATTAATATTAAATACATGTTTAGTGTATGAATATTAAATACACGTTTAGTGTATGAATATTAAATACATGTTTAGTTTATGAATGTTAAATACATGTTTAGTGGATATATAATAAATACATATTTAGTGTATTAATATTAAATACATGTTTAGTGTATGAATATTAAATACATGTTTAGTGTATTAATATTAAATACATGTTTATTGTATGAATAATAACTACATGTTTAGTGTATGAATATTAAATACATGTTTAGTGTATAAATGTTAAATACATGTTTACTTTATGAATATTAAATACATGTTTAGTGTATAAATATTAAATACATGTTTGGTGTATTAATATTAAATACATGTTTAGTGTATGAATATTAAATATATGTTTAGTGTATAAATATTAAATACATGTTTAGTGTATTAATATTAAATACATGTTTAGTGTATTAATATTAAATACACTTTTAGTGTATAAATATTAAATACACGTTTAGTGTAAAAATATAAAATACATGTTTAGTGTATTAATATTAAATATATGATTAGTTTATTAAAATTAAATACATGTTTTTGTATTAATATTAAATACATATTAAGTGTAAGAATAATAACTACATGTTTATTGAATGAATATTAAAGAAATGTTTAGTGTATGAATATTTAATACATGTTTAGTGTATTAATATTAAATATATGTTTAGTTTATTAAAATTAAATACATGTTTTTGTATTTATATTAAATACATTTTTAGTGTATTAATATTAAATATATGTTTAGTTTATTAAAATTGAATACATGTGTTTGTACTAATATTAAATACATGTTTAGTGTATTAATATTAAATACATGTTTAGTGTATTAATATTAAATACATGTTTAGTGTATGAATATAAGTGTATGAGAAACCAAACTTATGTAAAAAAAACAAAAGAAACAAAAAAAAAGGAAAAAGAGAGAGAGAGAGAGAGACGGAGAGAGACGGAGAGGACCGGACTTATTAAGAGGGAACGTGCACCCTCCTGTGGAGTTTTGCCGCAACTGCACACATAAAGAAATTCATTATTTCCAAGTGTGCCTTATTTAGAGGATAATAAATACATGTTTACTGTATGAATATTAAATATATGATTAGTATATGATTACATATACGTTTAGTATATGATTATTAAATACATGTTCAGTGTATTAATATTAAATACATGTTTAGTGTATGAATATTAAATACATGTTTAGTGTATAAATATTAAATACATGTTTAGTGTATAAATATTAAATACATGTTTACTGTATAAAAATTAAATATATGATTAGTGTGTAATTACATATACGTTTAGTATATGATTATTAAATACATAATCAGTGTATTAATATTAAATACATAATCAGTGTATTAATATTAAATACATGTTTAGTGTATGAATATTAAATACATGTTTAGTGTATAAATATTAAATACATGTTTAATGTATGAATATTAAATACATGTTTAGTGTATGAATATTAAATACATGTTTAATGTATGAATATTAAATACATGTTTAGTGTATAAATATTAAATACATGTTTCGTGTATAAATATTAAATACATATATAGTGTATGAATATTAAATACATGATTAGAGTATTAATATTAAATACATGATTAGTGTATAAATATTAAATACATGTTTAGTGTATTAATATTAAATATATATTTAGTTTATGAATATTAAACACATGTTTAGTGGATATATAATAAATACATATTTAGTGTATTAATATTAAATACACGTTTAGTGTATAAATATTAAATACATGTTTAGCGTATGAATAATAACTACATGTTTAGTGTATTAATAGTAAACACATGTTTAGTGTATGAATATTAAATACACTTTTAGTGTATGAATATTAAATACACGTTTAGTGTAAAAATATCAAATACATGTTTAGTGTATTAATATTATATATATATTTAGTTTATTAAAATTAAATACATCTTTTTGTATTAATATTAAATACATGTTTAGTGTATTAATATTTAATACATGTTTACTGTATTAATATTAAATACATGTTTAGTGTATAAATATTAAATACATGTTTAGTGTATAAATAATAACTAAATGTTTAGTGTATGAATATTAAATACATGTTCAGTGTATTAATATTAAATACATGTTTAGTGTATAAATATTAAATACATGTTTAGTGTATTAATATTAAATACATGTTTAGTGTATTAATATTAAATACATGTTTAGTGTATAAATAATAACTACATGTTTAGTGTATGAATATTAAATACATGTTTAGTGTATAAATGTTAAATACATGTTTAGTTTATGAATATTAAATACATATTTAGTTTATTATAATTAAATACATGTTTTTGTACTAATATTAAATACATGTTTAGTGTATGAATATTAAATACATGTTTAGTGTATGAATATTAAATACATGTTTAGTGTAAAAATATTAAATACATGTTTAGTGTATTAATATTAAATACATGTTTAGTGTATTAATATTAAATATATATTTAGTTTATGAATATTAAACACATGTTTAGTGGATATATAATAAATACATATTTAGTGTATTAATATTGAATACATGTTTAGTGTATAAATATTAAATACATGTTTAGTGTATGAATAATAACTACATGTTTAGTGTATTAATATTAAACACATGTTTAGTGTATGAATATTAAATACACTTTTAGTGTATGAATATTAAATACACGTTTAGTGTAAAAATATTAAACACATGTTTAGTGTATTAATATTATATATATATTTAGTTTATTAAAATTAAATACATGTTTTTGTATTAATATTAAATACATGTTTAGTGTATAAATATTTAATACATGTTTACTGTATTAATATTAAATACATGTTTAGTGTATAAATATTAAATACATGTTTAGTGTATAAATAATAACTAAATGTTTAGTGTATGAATATTAAATACATGTTCAGTGTATAAATATTAAATACATGTTTAGTGTAATAATATTAAATATATGTTTAGTTTATTAAAATTAAATACATGTTTTTGTATTAATATTAAATACATGTTTAGTGTATAAATATTAAATACATGTTTAGTGTATTAATATTAAATACATGTTTAGTGTATTAATATTAAATACATCTTTAGTGTATAAATATTAACTACATGTTTAGTGTATGAATATTAAATACATGTTTAGTGTATAAATGTTAAATACATGTTTAGTTTATGAATATTAAATACATGTTTAGTGTATTAATATTAAATATATATTTAGTTTATTATAATTAAATACATGTTTTTGTATTAATATTAAATACATGTTTAGTGTATGAATATTAAATACATGTTTAGTGTATGAATATTAAATACATGTTTAGTGTAAAAATATTAAATACATGTTTAGTGTATTAATATTAAATACATGTTTAGTGTATTAATATTAAATATATATTTAGTTTATGAATATTAAACACATGTTTAGTGGATATATAATAAATACATATTTAGTGTATTAATATTGAATACATGTTTAGTGTATAAATATTAAATACATGTTTAGTGTATTAATATTAAACACATGTTTAGTGTATGAATATTAAATACACTTTTAGTGTATGAATATTAAATACACGTTTAGTGTAAAAATATTAAATACATGTTTAGTGTATTAATATTATATATATATTTAGTTTGTTAAAATTAAATACATGTTTTCGTATTAATATTAAATACATGTTTAGTGTATAAATATTTAATACATGTTTACTGTATTAATATTAAATACATGTTTAGTGTATAAATAATAACTACATGTTTAGTGTATGAATATTAAATACATGTTTAGTGTATACATATTAAATACATGTTTAGTGTATTAATATTAAATATATGTTTAGTTTATTAAAATTAAATACATGTTTTTGTATTAATATTAAATACATATTAAGTGTAAGAATAATAACTACATGTTTATTGAATGAATATTAAATACATGTTTAGTGTATAAATATTTAATACATGTTTACTGTATTAATATTAAATACATGTTTAGTGTATGAATAATAACTACAAGTTTAGTGTATGAATATTAAATACATGTTTGTGTATGAATATTAAATACATGTTTAGTGTATTAATATTAAATATATGTTTAGTGTATAAATATTAAATACATGTTTAGTGTATTAATATTAAATATGTGTTTACTTTATTAAAATTAAATAAATGTTTTTGTATTAATATTAAATACATGTTTAGTGTATAACTATTAAATACAGGTTTAGTGTATTAATATTAAATACATGTTTAGTGTATGAATGTTAAATACATGTTTAGTTTATTAAACTTAAATACATGTTTTTGTATTAATATTAAATACACATTTAGTGTATGAATAATAAATACATGTCTAGTTTATGAATATTAAATACATGTTTAGTGGATAAATAATAAATAAATATTTAGTGTATTAATATTAAATACATGTTTAGTGTATAAATATTAAATACATGTTTAGTGTATAAATATTAAATACATGTTTGGTGTATTAATATTAAATATGTGTTTACTTTATTAAAATTAAATAAATGTTTTTGTATTAATATTAAATACATGTTTAGTGTATAACTATTAAATACAGGTTTAGTGTATTAATATTAAATACATGTTTAGTGTATGAATAATAACTACAGGTTTAGTGTATGAATATTAAATACATGTTTAGTGTATGAATGTTAAATACATGTTTAGTGTATGAATATTAAATACATGTTTAGTGTATAAATATTAAATACATGTTAAGTGTATTATATTAAATACATGTTTAGTGTATTAATATTAAATACACTTTTAGTGTATAAATAGTAAATACACGTTTAGTGTAACAATATTAAATACATGTTTAGTGTATTAATATTAAATATGTGTTTAGTTTATTAAAATTAAATACATGTTTTTGTATTAATATCAAATACATGTTTTGTGTATTAATATTAAATACATGTTTAGTGTATTAATATTAAATACATGTTTAGTGTATAAATGTTAAATACATGTTTAGTGTATGAATATTAAATACATGTTTAATGTATGAATATTAATTACATTTTTAGTGTATGAATATTAAATACATTTTAATATATGAATATTAAATACATATTTAGTGTATAAATAATAAATACATGTTAAGTGTATAAATATTAAATACATATTTAGTGTATAAATATTAAATACATGATTAGTGTATTAATATTAAATACATGTTTAGTGTATTAATATTAAATACATGCTTAGTGTATAAATAATAACTAAATGTTTAGTGTATGAATATTAAATACATGTTCAGTGTATAAATATTAAATACATGTTTAGTGTAATAATATTAAATATATGTTTAGTTTATTAAAATTAAATACATGTTTTTGTATTAATATTAAATACATGTTTAGTGTATAAATATTAAATACATGTTTAGTGTATTAATATTAAATACATGTTTAGTGTATTAATATTAAATACATGTTTAGTGTATAAATAATAACTACATGTTTAGTGTATGAATATTAAATACATGTTTAGTGTATAAATGTTAAATACATGTTTAGTTTATGAATATTAAATACATGTTTAGTGTATTAATATTAAATATATATTTAGTTTATTATAATTAAATACATGTTTTTGTATTAATATTAAATACACGTTTAGTGTATGAATATTAAATACATGTTTAGTGTATGAATATTAAATACATGTTTAGTGTAAAAATATTAAATACATGTTTAGTGTATTAATATTAAATAGTTGTTTAGTGTATTAATATTAAATATATATTTAGTTTATGAATATTAAACACATGTTTAGTGGATATATAACAAATACATATTTAGTGTATTAATATTGAATACATGTTTAGTGTATAAATATTAAATACATGTTTAGTGTATGAATAATAACTACATGTTTAGTGTATTAATAGTAAACACATGTTTAGTGTATGAATATTAAATACACTTTTAGTGTATGAATATTAAATACACGTTTAGTGTAAAAATATCAAATACATGTTTAGTGTATTAATATTATATATATATTTAGTTTATTAAAATTAAATACATGTTTTTGTATTAATATTAAATACATGTTTAGTGTATAAATATTTAATACATGTTTACTGTATTAATATTAAATACATGTTTAGTGTATAAATATTAAATACATGTTTAGTGTATAAATAATAACTAAATGTTTAGTGTATGAATATTAAATACATGTTCAGTGTATAAATATTAAATACATGTTTAGTGTAATAATATTAAATATATGTTTAGTTTATTAAAATTAAATACATGTTTTTGTACTAATATTAAATACATGTTTAGTGTATAAATATTAAATACATGTTTAGTGTATTAATATTAAATACATGTTTAGTGTATAAATAATAACTACATGTTTAGTGTATGAATATTAAATACATGTTTAGTGTATAAATGTTAAATACATGTTTAGTTTATGAATATTAAATACATGTTTAGTGTATTAATATTAAATGCATGTTTTTGTATTAATATTAAATACATGTTTAGTGTATAAATATTAAATACATGTTTGGTGTATTAATATTAAATACATGTTTAGTGTATAAATAATAACTACATGTTTAGTGTATGAATATTAAATACATGTTTAGTGTATAAATGTTAAATACATATTTAGTTTATGAATATTAAATACATGTTTAGTGTATTAATATTAAATATATATTTAGTTTATTATAATTAAATACATGTTTTTGTACTAATATTAAATACATGTTTAATGTGTGAATATTAAATACATGTTTAGTGTATGAATATTAAATACATGTTTAGTGTAAAAATATTAAATACATGTTTAGTGTATTAATATTAAATACTTGTTTAGTGTATTAATATTAAATATATATTTAGTTTATTAATATTAAACACATGTTTAGTGGATATATAATAAATACATATTTAGTGTATTAATATTGAATACATGTTTAGTGTATAAATATTAAATACATGTTTAGTGTATTAATATTAAACACATGTTTAGTGTATGAATATTAAATACACTTTTAGTGTATGAATATTAAATACACATTTAGTGTAAAAATATTAAATACATGTTTAGTGTATTATAATATATATATTTAGTTTATTAAAATTAAATACATGTTTTTGTATTAATATTAAATACATGTTTAGTGTATAAATATTTAATACATGTTTACTGTATTAATATTAAATACATGTTTAGTGTATAAATAATAACTACACGTTTAGTGTATGAATATTAAATACATGTTTAGTGTATAAATATTAAATACATGTTTAGTGTATTAATATTAAATATATGTTTAGTTTATTAAAATTAAATACATGTTTTTGTATTAATATTAAATACATGTTTAGTGTATAAATATTTAATACATGTTTACTGTATTAATATTAAATACATGTTTAGTGTATGAATAATAACTACATGTTTAGTGTATGAATATTAAATACATGTTTGTGTATGAATATTAAATACATGTTTAGTGTATTAATATTAAATATATGTTTGGTGTATAAATATTAAATACATGTTTAGTGTATTAATATTAAATATGTGTTTACTTTATTAAAATTAAACAAATGTTTTTGTATTAATATTAAATACATGTTTAGTGTATAACTATTAAATACAGGTTTAGTGTATAAATATTAAATTAATGTTTAGTGTATGAATAATAACTACATGTTTAGTGTATAAATATTAAATACATGTTTAGTGTATGAATGTTAAATACATGTTTAGTTTATTAAACTTAAATACATGTTTTTGTATTAATATTAAATACACATTTAGTGTATGAATATTAAATACATGTTTAGTTTATGAATATTAAATACATGTTTAGTGGATAAATAATAAATAGATATTTAGTGTATTAATATTAAATACATGTTTAGTGTATAAATATTAAATACATGTTTAGTGTATAAATATTAAATACATGTTTAGTGTATTAATATTAAATATGTGTTTACTTTATTAAAATAAAATAAATGTTTTTGTATTAATATTAAATACATGTTTAGTGTATAACTATTAAATACAGGTTTAGTGTATTAATATTAAATACATGTTTAGTGTATGAATAATAACTACAGGTTTAGTGTATAAATATTAAATACATGTTTAGTGTATGAATGTTAAATACATGTTTAGTTTATGAATATTAAATACATGTTTGGTGTATTAATATTAAATATATATTTAGTTTATTAAAATTAAATACATGTTCTGTATTAATATTAAATACATGTTTAGTGTATAAATATTAAATACATGTTTAGTGCATTAATATTAAATACATGTTTAGTGTATGAATATTAAATACATGTTTAGTGTATAAATATTAAATACATGTTTAGTGTATTATATTAAATACATGTTTAGTGTATTAATATTAAATATATGTTTAGTTTATTAAAATTAAATACATGTTTTTGTATTAATATTAAATACATATTAAGTGTAAGAATAATAACTACATGTTTATTGAATGAATATTAAATAGATGTTTAGTGTATGAATATTTAATACATGTTTAGTGTATTAATATTAAATATGTGTTTAGTTTATTAAAATTGAATACATGTTTTTGTATTGATATTAAATACATGTTTTGTGTATTAATATTAAATACATGTTTAGTGTATTAATATTAAATACATGTTTAGTGTATAAATGTTAAATACATGTTTAGTGTATGAATATTAAATATATTTTTAGTTTATTAAAATTAAATACATGTTTTTGTATTAATATTAAATACATGTTTAGTGTATAAATTTTAAATACATGTTTAGTGTATTAATATTTAATAGATGTTTAGTGTATTAATATTAAATATGTGTTTAGTTTATTAAAATTAAATACATGTTTAGTGTATGAATATTAAATACATGTTTTGTGTATTAATATTAGATACATGTTTAGTGTAAAATATTAAATACATTTGAGTGTATTAATATTAAATACATGTTTAGTTTATTAATATTAAATATATATTTAGTTTATGAATATTAAATACATGTTTAGTGGATATATAATAAATACATGTTTAGTGTATTAATATTAAACACATGTTTAGTGTATGAATATTAAATACACTTTTAGTGTATGAATATTAAATACACGTTTAGTGTAAAAATATTAAATACATGTTTAGTGTATTAATATTAAATATATATTTAGTTTATTAAAATTAAATACATGTTTTTGTATTAATATTAAATACCTGTTTAGTGTATAAATATTTAATACATGTTTACTGTATTAATATTAAATACATGTTTAGTGTATAAATAATAACTACATGTTTAGTGTATGAATATTAAATACATGTTTAGTGTATAAATATTAAATACATGTTTAGTGTATTAATATTAAATATATGTTTAGTTTATTAAAATTAAATACATGTTTTTGTATTAATATTAAATACATATTAAGTGTAAGAATAATAACTACATATTTATTGAATGAATATTAAATACATGTTTAGTGTATAAATATTTAATACATGTTTACTGTATTAATATTAAATACATGTTTAGTGTATGAATAATAACTACATGTTTAGTGCATGAATATTGAATACATGTTTAGTGTATTAATATTAAATATATGTTTAGTTTATTAAAAATTAAATACATGTTTAGTGTATGAATATTAAATACATGTTTAGTTTATTAAACGTAAATACATGTTTTGTATTAATATTAAATACATGTTTAGTGTATGAATATTAAATACACGTTTAGTGTATGAATATTAAATACATGTTTAGTTTATGAATATTAAATACATGTTTAGTGGATATATGATAAATACATATTTAGATTATTAATATTAAATACATGTTTAGTGTATGAATATTAAATACATGTTTAGTGTATTAATATTAAATACATGTTTATTGTATAAATAATAACTACATGTTTAGTGTATGAATATCAAATACATGTTTAGTGTATAAATGTTAAATACATGTTTAGTTTATGAATATTAAATACATGTTTAGTGTATAAATATTAAATACATGTTTAGTGTATTAATATTAAATATATATTTAGTTTATTAATATTAAATACATGTTTAGTGTATGAATATTAAATACATGTTTAGTGTATGAATATTAAATACATGTTTAGTGTATTAATATTAAACATATGTTTAGTTTATTAAAAATTAAATACATGTTTAGTGTATGAATATTAAATACATGTTTAGTGTATTAATATTAAATATATGTTTAGTTTATTAAAATTAAATACATGTTTTTGTATAAATATTAAATACATGTTTAGTGTATGAATATTAAATACATGTTTAATGTATTAATATTAAATACATGTTTAGTGTATAAATAATAGCTACATGTTTAGTGTATGAATATTAAATACATGTTTAGTGTATAAATATTAAATACATGTTTAGTGTATGAATATTAAATACACGTTTAGTGTAAGATTATTAAATACATGTTTAGTTTATGAATATTAAATACATGTTTAGTGGATATATAATAAATACATATTTAGTGTATTAATATTAAATATATGTTTAGTGTATTAAAATTAAATACATGTTTTTGTATTAATATTAAATACATGTTTAGTGTATAAATATTAAATACATGTTTAATGTATTAATATTAAATACATGTTTAGTGTATAAATATAAGTGTATGAGTAACAAAACTTATGTAAAAAAAAATAATAAAAGAAACAAAAAAAAAGGAAAAAGAGAGAGAGAGAGACGGAGAGGACCGGGCATATTAAGACGGAACGTGCGCCCTCCTGTGGACTTCTGCCGCAACTGCACACATAAAGAAATTCATTATTTCCAAGTGTGCCTTATTTAGAGGATAATAAATACATGTTTACTGTATGAATATTAAATATATGATTAGTATATAATTACATGTATGTTTGGTATATGATTATTAAATACATGTTCAGTGTATTAATATTAAATACATGTTTAGTGTATGAATATTAAATACATGTTTAGTGTATTAATATTAAATACATGTTTAGTGTATGAATATTAAATACATGTTTGTGTATAAATATTAAATATATGTTTAGTGTATTAATATTAAATATATGTTTAGTGTATAAATATTAAATACATGTTTAGTGTATGAATATTAAATACATGTTTAGTGTATTAATATTAAATACCAGTTTAGTGTATTAATATTAAATATATATTTAGTTTATTAAAATTAAATACATGTTTTGTATTAATATTAAATACATGTTTAGTGTATTAATATTAAATATATGTTTAGTGTATAAATATTAAATACTTGTTTAGTGTATGAATATTAAATACATGTTTAGTGTATTAATATTAAATACCAGTTTAGTGTATTAATATTAAATATGTGTTTACTTTATTAAAATTAAATAAATGTTTTTGTATTAATATTAAATACATGTTTAGTGTATAAATATTAAATACATGTTTAGTGTATGAATGTTAAATACATGTTTAGTTTATGAATATTAAATACCAGTTTAGTGTATTAATATTAAATATATATTTAGTTTATTAAAATTAAATACATGTTTTGTATTAATATTAAATACATGTTTAGTGTATGAATATTAAATACATGTTTAGTGTATAATTATTAAATACATGTTTAGTGTATTAATATTAAATACACTTTTATTGTATAAATAGTAAATACACGTTTAGTGTAACAATATTAAATACATGTTTAGTGTATTAATATTAAATATATATGTTTAGTTTATTCAAATTAAATACATGTTTTTGTATTAATATTAAATACATATTAAGTGTAAGAATAATAACTACATGTTTATTGAATGAATACTAAATACATGTTTAGTGTATGAATATTTAATACATGTTTAGTGTATTAATATTAAATATGTGTTTAGTTTATTAAAATTAAATACATGTTTTTGTATTAATATTAAATACATGTTTAGTGTATTAATATTAAATATATGTTTAGTTTATTAAAATTAAATACATGTTTTTGTATTAATATTAAATACATGTTTAGTGTATTAATATTAAATACATGTTTAGTGTATTAATATTAAATACATGTTTAGTGTATAAATGTTAAATACATGTTTAGTGTATGAATATTAAATAAATGTGTAGTTTATTAAAATTAAATACATGTTTTTGTATTAATATTAAATACATGTTTAGTGTATTAATATTAAATACATGTTTAGTGTATTAATATTAAATACATGTTTAGTGTATAAATATAAGTGTTTGAGAAACCAAACTTATGTAAAAAAAAATAAAAGAAACAAAAAAAAAGGAAAAGGAGAGATAGAGAGACGGAGAGGACCGGACTTATTAAGAGGGAACGTGCGCCCTCCTGTGGACTTCTGCCGCAACTGCAGGCATAAAGAAATTCATTATTTCCAAGTGTGCCTTATTTAGAGGATAATAAATACATGCTTACTAAATGACTATTAAATATATGATTAGTATATGATTACATATACGTTTAGTATATGATTATTAAATACATGTTCAGTATATTAATATTAAATACATGTTTAGTGTATGAATATTAAATACATATTTAGTGTATAAATATTAAATACATGTTTAGTGTATGAATATTAAATACATGTTTAATGTATGAATATTAAATGCATGTTTAGTGTATAAATTATAAATACATGTTTCGTGTATGAATATTAAATACATGTTTAATGTATGAATATTAATTACATGTTTAGTGTATGAATATTAAATACATTTTTAATGTATGAATATTAAATACATATTTAGTGTATTAATAATAAATACATGTTAAGTGTATAAATATTAAATACATATTTAGTGTATAAATATTAAATACATGATTAGTGTATTAATATTAAATACATGATTAGTGTATGAATATTAAATACATGTTTAGTGTATTAATATTAAAAACATGTTTAGTGTATTAATATTAAATACATGTTTAGAGTATTAATATTAAATACATGTTTAGTGTATAAATAATAACTAAATGTTTAGTGTATTAATATTAAATACTTGTTTACTGTATTAATATTAATTACATGTTTAGTGTATGAATATTAAATACATGTTTAGTGTATAAATATTAAATACATGTTTAGTGTATTAATATTAAATATATGTTTAGTTTATTAAAATTAAATACATGGTTTTGTATAAATATTAAATACATGTTTAGTGTATGAATATTAAATAGATGTTTAGTGTATAAATATTAAATACATGTTTAGTGTATGAATATTAAATACATGTTTGTGTATAAATATTAAATACATGTTTAGTGTATTAATATTAAATATATGTTTATTTTATTAAACTTAAATACATATTTTTGTATTAATATTAAATACACATTTAGTGTATGAATATTAAATACATGTTTAGTGTATTAATATTAAATACATGTTTAGTGTATGAATAATAACTACAGGTTTAATGTATAAATATTAAATACATGTTTAGTGTATGAATATTAAATAGATGTTTAGTGTATAAATATTAAATACATGTTTAGTGTATGAATATTAAATACATGTTTGTGTATAAATATTAAATACATGTTTAGTGTATTAATATTAAATATATGTTTATTTTATTAAACTTAAATACATATTTTTGTATTAATATTAAATACACATTTAGTGTATGAATATTAAATACATGTTTAGTGTATTAATATTAAATACATGTTTAGTGTATGAATATTAAATAGATGTTTAGTGTATAAATATTAAATACATGTTTAGTGTATGAATATTAAATACATGTTTGTGTATAAATATTAAATACATGTTTAGTGTATTAATATTAAATATATGTTTATTTTATTAAACTTAAATACATATTTTTGTATTAATATTAAATACACATTTAGTGTATGAATATTAAATACATGTTTAATGTATAAATATTAAATACATGTTTAGTGTATGAATGTTAAATACATGTTTAGTTTATGAATATTAAATATGTGTTTACTTTCTTAAAATTAAATAAATGTTTTTGTATTAATATTAAATACATGTTTAGTGTATAAATATTAAATACAGGTTTAGTGTATTAATATTAAATACATGTTTAGTGTATGAATAATAACTACAGGTTTAATGTATAAATATTAAATACATGTTTAGTGTATGAATGTTAAATACATGTTTAGTTTATGAATATTAAATACATGTTTAGTGTATTAATATTAAATATATATTTAGTTTATTAAAATTAAATACATGTTCTGTATTAATATTAAATACATGTTTAGTGTATAAATATTAAATACATGTTTAGTTAATGAATATTAAATACATGTTTAGTGTATAAATATTAAATACATGTTTAGTGTATTATATTAAATACATGTTTAGTGTATTAATATTAAATATATATTTAGTTTATTAAAATTAAATACATGTTCTGTATTAATATTAAATACATGTTTAGTGTATAAATATTAAATACATGTTTAGTGTATTAATATTAAATACATGTTTAGTGTATGAATATTAAATACATGTTTAGTGTATAAATATTAAATACATGTTTAGTGTATTATATTAAATACATGTTTAGTGTATTAATATTAAATACACTTTTAGTGTATAAATAGTAAATACACGTTTAGTGTAACAATATTAAATACATGTTTAGTGTATTAATATTAAATATATGTTTAGTTTATTAAAATTAAATACATGTTTTTGAATTAATATTAAATACATATTAAGTGTAAGAATAATAACTACATGTTTATTGAATGAATATTAAATACATGTTTAGTGTATGAATATTTAATACATGTTTAGTGTATTAATATTAAATATGTGTTTAGTTTATTAAAATGAAATACATGTTTTTGTATTAATATTAAATACATGTTTAGTGTATTAATATTAAATATATGTTTAGTTTATTAAAATTAAATACATGTTTTTGTATTAATATTAAATACATGTTTTGTGTATTAATATTAAATACATGTTTAGTGTATTAATATTAAATACATGTTTAGTGTATAAATGTTAAATACATGTTTAGTGTATGAATATTAAATAAATGTTTAGTTTATTAAAATTAAATACATGTTTTTGTATTAATATTAAATACATGTTTAGTGTATTAATATTAAATACATGTTTAGTGTATAAATATAAGTGTTTGAGAAACCAAACTTATGTAAAAAAAAATAAAAGAAACAAAAAAAAAGGAAAAAGAGGGATAGAGAGACGGAAAGGACCGGACTTATTAAGAGGGAACGTGCGCCCTCCTGTGGACTTCTGCCGCAACTGCAGGCATAAAGAAATTCATTATTTCCAAGTGTGCCTTATTTAGAGGATAATAAATACATGTTTACTAAATGACTATTAAATATATGATTAGTATATGATTACATATACGTTCAGTATATGATTATTAAATACATGTTCAGTATATTAATATTAAATACATGTTTAGTGTATGAATATTAAATACATATTTAGTGTATAAATATTAAATACATGTTTAGTGTAAAAATATTAAATACATGTTTAGTGTATGAATATTAAATACATGTTTAGTGTATGAATATTAAATACATGTTTAGTGTATGAATATTAAATACATGTTTAATGTATGAATATTAAATGCATGTTTAGTGTATAAATTATAAATACATGTTTCGTGTACGAATATTAAATACATGTTTAATGTATGAATATTAATTACATGTTTAGTGTATGAATATTAAATATATTTTTAATGTATGAATATTAAATACATATTTAGTGTATTAATAATAAATACATGTTAAGTGTATAAATATTAAATACATATTTAGTGTATAAATATTAAATACATGATTAGTGTATTAATATTAAATACATGATTAGTGTATAAATATTAAATACATGTTTAGTGTATTAATATTAAATACATGTTTAGTGTATTAATATTAAATACATGTTTAGAGTATTAATATTAAATACATGTTTAGTGTATAAATAATAACTAAATGTTTAGTGTATTAATATTAAATACATGTTTACTGTATTAATATTAAATACATGTTTATTGTATAAATAATAATTACATGTTTAGTGTATGAATATTAAATACATGTTTAGTGTATAAATATTAAATACATGTTTAGTGTATTAATATTAAATATATGTTTAGTTTATTAAAATTAAATACATGTTTTTGTATAAATATTAAATACATGTTTAGTGTATGAATATTAAATACATGTTTAGTGTATAAATATTAAATACATTTTTAGTGTATGAATATTAAATACATGTTTAATGTATGAATATTAAATACATGTTTAGTGTATAAATATTAAATACATGTTTCGTGTACGAATATTAAATACATGTTTAGTGTATTAATATTAAATACATGTTTAATGTATGAATATAAAATACATGTTTAGTGTATGAATATTAAATGAATTTTCAATGTATGAATATTAAATACATGTTTAGTGTATAAATATTAAATACATGTTTTGTGAATAAATATTAAATACATCTTAAGTGTACGAATATTAAATACATATTTAGTGTATGAATATTAAATACATGATTAGTGTATTAATATTAAATACATGATTAGTGTATAACTATTAATTACATGTTCAGTGTATAAATATTAAATACAGGTTTAGTCTAATAATATTAAATATATGTTTAGTTTATTAAAATTAAATACATGTTTTTGTATTAATATTAAATACGTGTTTAGTGTATGAATATTAAATGCATGTTTAGTGTATGAATATTCAATACATGTTTACTGTATAAATATTAAATAAATATTTATTGTATTAATATTAAATATATGTTTAGTTTATTAAACTTAAATACATGTTTTGTATTAATATTAAATACATGTTTAGTGTATGAATATTAAATACACGTTTAGTGTATGAATATTAAATACATGTTTAGTTTATGAATATTAAATACATGTTTAGTGGATATATAATAAATACATATTTAGTGTATTAATATTAAATATATGTTTAGTGTATTAAAATTAAATACATGTTTTTGTATTAATATTAAATACATGTTTAGTGTATAAATATTAAATACATGTTTAGTATATTAATATTAAATACATGTTTAGTGTATAAATATAAATGTATGAGTAACAAAACTTATGTAAAAAAAAAAATAAAAGAAACAAAAAAAAAGGAAAAAGAGAGAGAGAGAGACGGAGAGGACCGGGCATATTAAGAGGGAACGTGCGCCCTCCTGTGGACTTCTGCCGCAACTGCACACATAAAGAAATTCATTATTTCCAAGTGTGCCTTATTTAGAGGATAATAAATACATGTTTACTGTATGAATATTAAATATATGATTAGTATATGATTACATATACGTTTAGTATATGATTATTAAATAAATGTTCAGTTTATTAATATTAAATACATGTTTAGTGTTTAAATATTAAATACATGTTTAGTGTATTAATATTAAATATATATTTAGTTTATTAAAATTAAATACATGTTTTTGTATTAATATTAAATACATGTTTAGTGTATAAATATTTAATACATGTTTACTGTATTAATATTAAATACATGTTTAGTGTATAAATAATAACTACATGTTTAGTGTATGAATATTAAATACATGTTTAGTGTATAAATATTTAACACATGTTTACTGTATTAATATTAAATACATGTTTAGTGTATGAATATTAAATACATGTTTAATGTATTAATATTAAATATATATTTAGTTTATTAAAATTAAATACATGTTTTTGTATTAATATTAAATACATGTTTAGTGTATAAATATTTAATACATGTTTACTGTATTAATATAAAATACATGTTTAGTGTATAAATAATAACTACATGTTTAGTGTATGAATATTAAATACATGTTTAGTGTAGAAATATTAAATACATGTTTAGTGTATTAATATTAAATATATGTTTAGTTTATTAAAAATTAAATACATGTTTAGTGTATGAATATTAAATACATGTTTAGTGTATAAATGTTAAATACATGTTTAGTTTATGAATATTAAATACATGTTTAGTGTATTAATATTAAATATATATTTAGTTTATTAAAATTAAATACATGTTTTTGTATTAATATTAAATACATGTTTAGTGTATTAATATTAAATACATGTTTACTGTATTAATATTAAATACATGTTTAGTGTATAAATAATAACTACATGTTTAGTGTATGAATATTAAATACATGTTTAGTGTATAAATATTAAATACATGTTTAGTGTATTAATATTAAATATATGTTTAGTTTATTAAAATTAAATACATGTTTTTGTATTAATATTAAATACATGTTTAGTGTATGAATATTAAATACATGTTTAGTGTATAAATATTAAATACATGTTTAGTGTATGAATATTAAATACATGTTTAATGTATGAATATTAAATACATGTTTAGTGTATAAATATTAAATACATGTTTCGTGTACGAATATTAAATACATGTTTAGTGTATAAATATTAAATACATGTTTAATGTAAGAATATTAATTACATGTTTAGTGTATGAATATTAAATACATTTTTAATGTATGAATATTAATTACATGTTTAGTGTATAAATATAAGTGTATGAGTAACAAAACTTATGTAAAAAAAAAATATAAAAGAAACAAAAAAAAAGGAAAAAGAAAGAGAGAGAGAGACGGAGAGGACCGGGCATATTAAGAGGGAACGTGCGTCCTCCTGTGGACTTCTGCCGCAACTGCACACTTAAAGAAATTCATTATTTCCAAGTGTGCCTTATTTAGAGGATAATAAATACATGTTTACTGTATGAATATTAAATATATCATTAGTATATAATTACATATATGTTTGGTATATGATTATTAAATACATGTTTAGTGTATGAATATTAAATACATGTTTAGTGTATAAATATTAAATACATGTTTAGTGTATTAATATTAAATACACTTTTAGTGTATGAATAGTAAATACACGTTTAGTGTAACAATATTAAATACATGTTTAGTGTATTAATATTAAATATATGTTTAGTTTATTAAAATTAAATACATGTTTTTGTATTGATATTAAATACATATTAAGTGTAAGAATAATAACTACATGTTTATTGAATGAATATTAAATACATGTTTAGTGTATTAATATTAAATACATGTTTACTGTATTAATATTAAATACATGTTTAGTGTATAAATAATAACTACATGTTTAGTGTATGAATATTAAATACATGTTTAGTGTATAAATATTAAATACATGTTTAGTGTATTAATATTAAATATATGTTTAGTTTATTAAAATTAAATACATGTTTTTGTATTAATATTAAATACATGTTTAGTGTATGAATATTAAATACATGTTTAGTGTATAAATATTAAATACATGTTTAGTGTATGAATATTAAATACATGTTTAATGTATGAATATTAAATACATGTTTAGTGTACGAATATTAAATACATGTTTAGTGTATAAATATTAAATACATGTTTAATGTAAGAATATTAATTACATGTTTAGTGTATGAATATTAAATACATTTTTAATGTATGAATATTAATTACATGTTTAGTGTATAAATATAAGTGTATGAGTAACAAAACTTATGTAAAAAAAATAAATAAAAGAAACAAAAAAAAAGGAAAAAGAAAGAGAGAGACAGACGGAGAGGACCGGGCATATTAAGAGGGAACGTGCGTCCTCCTGTGGACTTCTGCCGCAACTGCACACTTAAAGAAATTCATTATTTCCAAGTGTGCCTTATTTAGAGGATAATAAATACATGTTTACTGTATGAATATTAAATATATGATTAGTATATAATTACATATATGTTTGGTATATGATTATTAAATACATGTTTAGTGTATGAATATTAAATACATGTTTAGTGTATAAATATTAAATACATGTTTAGTGTATTAATATTAAATACACTTTTAGTGTATGAATAGTAAATACACGTTTAGTGTAACAATATTAAATACATGTTTAGTGTATTAATATTAAATATATGTTTAGTTTATTAAAATTAAATACATGTTTTTGTATTAATATTAAATATATATTAAGTGTAAGAATAATAACTACATGTTTATTGAATAAATATTAAATACATGTTTAGTGTATGCATATTTAATACATGTTTAGTGTATTAATATTAAATATGTGTTTAGTTTAAAAAAATTAAATACATGTTTTTGTATTAATATTAAATACATGTTTAGTGTATTAATATTAAATATATGTTTAGTTTACTAAAATTAAATACATGTTTTTGTATTAATATTAAATACATGTTTTGTGTATTAATATTAAATACATGTTTAGTGTATTAATATTAAATACATGTTTAGTGTATGAATATTAAATAAATGTGTAGTTTATTAAAATTAAATACATGTTTAATGTATTAATATTAAATACATGTTTAGTGTATAAATATAAGTGTTTGAGAAACCAAACTTATGTAAAAAAAAATAAAAGAAACAAAAAAAAAGGAAAAAGAGAGATAGAGAGACGGAGAGGACCGGACTTATTAAGAGGGAACGTGCGCCCTCCTGTGGACTTCTGCCGCAACTGCAGGCATAAAGAAATTCATTATTTCCAAGTGTGCCTTATTTAGAGGATAATAAATACATGTTTACTAAATGACTATTAAATATATGATTAGTATATGATTACATATACGTTTAGTATATGATTATTAAATACATGTTCGGTATATTAATATTAAATACATGTTTAGTGTATGAATATTAAATACATATTTAGTGTATAAATATTAAATACATGTTTAGTGTAAAAATATTAAATACATGTTTAGTGTGTGAATATTAAATACATGTTTAGTGTATAAATATTAAATACATGTTTAGTGTATGAATATTAAATACATGTTTAATGTATGAATATTAATTACATGTTTAGTGTATGAATATTAAATACATTTTAATGTATGAATATTAAATACATATTTAGTGTATTAATAATAAATACATGTTAAGTGTATTAATATTAAATACATATTTAGTGTATAAATATTAAATACATGATTAGTGTATTAATATTAAATACATGATTAGTGTATAAATATTAAATACATGTTTAGTGTATTAATATTAAATACATGTTTAGTGTTTTAATATTAAATACATGTTTAGAGTATTAATATTAAACACATGTTTAGTGTATAAATAATAACTAAATGTTTAGTGTATGAATATTAAATACATGTTTAGTGTATAAATATTAAATACATGTTTAGTGTATTAATATTAAATATATGTTTAGTTTATTAAAATTAAATACATGTTTTTGTATAAATATTAAATACATGTTTAGTGTATGAATATTAAATACATGTTTACTGTATTAATATTAAATACATGTTTAGTGTATAAATAATAATTACATGTTTAGTGTATGAATATTAAATACATGTTTAGTGTATAAATATTAAATACATGTTTAGTGTATTAATATTAAATATATGTTTGGTTTATTAAAATTAAATACATGTTTTTGTATAAATATTAAATACATGTTTAGTGTATGAATATTAAATACATGTTTAGTGTATAAATATTAAATACATGTTTAGTGTATGAATATTAAATACATGTTTAATGTATGAATATTAAATACATGTTTAGTGTATAAATATTAAATACATGTTTCGTGTACGAATATTAAATACATGTTTAGTGTATGAATATTAAATACATGTTTAATGTATGAATATTAAATACATGTTTAGTGTATGAATATTAAATGCATTTTTAATGTATGAATATTAAATACATGTTTAGTGTATAAATATTAAATACATGTTTTGTGAATAAATATTAAATACATGTTAAGTGTATGAATATTAAATACATATTTAGTGTATGAATATTAAATACATGATTAGTGTATTAATATTAAATACATGATTAGTGTATAACTATTAATTACATGTTCAGTGTATAAATATTAAATACAGGTTTAGTGTAATAATATTAAATATATGTTTAGTTTATTAAAATTAAATACATGTTTTTGTATTAATATTAAATACATGTTTAGTGTATAAATATTAAATACATGTTTAGTGTATGAATATTAAATGCATGTTTAGTGTATAATATTAAATACATGTTTAGTGTATGAATATTCAATACATGTTTACTGTATAAATATTAAATAAATATTTAGTGTATTAATATTAAATATATGTTTAGTTTATTAAACTTAAATACATGTTTTGTATTAATATTAAATACATGTTTAGTGTATGAATATTAAATACACGTTTAGTGTATGAATATTAAATACATGTTTAGTTTATGAATATTAAATACATGTTTAGTGGATATATAATAAATACATATTTAGTGTATTAATATTAAATATATGTTTAGTGTATTAAAATTAAATACATGTTTTTGTATTAATATTAAATACATGTTTAGTGTATAAATATTAAATACATGTTTAGTATATTAATATTAAATACATGTTTAGTGTATAAATATAAGTGTATGAGTAACAAAACTTATGTAAAAAAAATAAATAAAAGAAACAAAAAAAAAGGAAAAAGAGAGAGAGAGAGACGGAGAGGACCGGGCATATTAAGAGGGAACGTGCGCCCTCCTGTGGACTTCTGCCGCAACTGCACACATAAAGAAATTCATTATTTCCAAGTGTGCCTTATTTAGAGGATAATAAATACATGTTTACTGTATGAATATTAAATATATGATTAGTATATAATTACATATATGTTTGGTATATGATTATGAAATAAATAATAACTACATGTTTAGTGTATAAATATTTAATACATGTTTACTGTATTAATATTAAATACATGTTTAGTGTATGAATATTAAATACATGTTTAGTGTATTAATATTAAATATATATTTAGTTTATTAAAATTAAATACATGTTTTTGTATTAATATTAAATACATGTTTAGTGTATAAATATTTAATACATGTTTACTGTATTCATATTAAATACATGTTTAGTGTATAAATAATAACTACATGTTTAGTGTATGAATATTAAATACATGTTTAGTGTAGAAATATTAAATACATGTTTAGTGTATTAATATTAAATATATGTTTAGTTTATTAAAAATTAAATACATGCTTAGTGTATGAATATTAAATACATGCTTAGTGTATAAATGTTAAATACATGTTTAGTTTATGAATATTAAATACATGTTTAGTGTATTAATATTAAATATATATTTAGTTTATTAAAATTAAATAAATGTTTTTGTATTAATATTAAATACATGTTTAGTGTATTAATATTAAATACATGTTTACTGTATTAATATTAAATACATGTTTAGTGTATAAATAATAACTACATGTTTAGTGTATGAATATTAAATACATGTTTAGTGTATAAATATTAAATACATGTTTAGTGTATTAATATTAAATATATGTTTAGTTTATTAAAATTAAATACATGTTTTTGTAGTAATATTAAATACATGTTTAGTGTATGAATATTAAATACATGTTTAGTGTATAAATATTAAATACATGTTTAGTGTATGAATATTAAATACATGTTTAATGTATGAATATTAAATACATGTTTAGTGTATAAATATTAAATACATGTTTCGTGTACGAATATTAAATACATGTTTAGTGTATAAATATTAAATACATGTTTAATGTAAGAATATTAATTACATGTTTAGTGTATGAATATTAAATACATTTTTAATGTATGAATATTAATTACATGTTTAGTGTATAAATATAAGTGTATGAGTAACAAAACTTATGTAAAAAAAAAAAAAAAAAGAAACAAAAAAAAAGGAAAAAGAAAGAGAGAGAGAGACGGAGAGGACCGGGCATATTAAGAGGGAACGTGCGTCCTCCTGTGGACTTCTGCCGGAACTGCACACTTAAAGAAATTCATTATTTCCAAGTGTGCCTTATTTAGAGGATAATAAATACATGTTTACTGTATGAATATTAAATATATGATTAGTATATAATTACATATATGTTTGGTATATGATTATTAAATACATGTTTAGTGTATGAATATTAAATACATGTTTAGTGTATAAATATTAAATACATGTTTAATGTATTAATATTAAATACACTTTTAGTGTATAAATAGTAAATACACGTTTAGTGTAACAATATTAAATACATGTTTAGTGTATTAATATTAAATATATGTTTAGTTTATTAAAATTAAATACATGTTTTTGTATTAATATTAAATACATATTAAGTGTAAGAATAATAACTACATGTTTATTGAATGAATATTAAATACATGTTTAGTGTATTAATATTAAATACATGTTTACTGTATTAATATTAAATACATGTTTAGTGTATAAATAATAACTACATGTTTAGTGTATGAATATTAAATACATGTTTCGTGTATAAATATTAAATACATGTTTAGTGTATTAATATTAAATATATGTTTAGTTTATTAAAATTTAATACATGTTTTTGTATTAATATTAAATACATGTTTAGTGTATGAATATTAAATACATGTTTAGTGTATAAATATTAAATACATGTTTAGTGTATGAATATTAAATACATGTTTAATGTATGAATATTAAATACATGTTTAGTGTATAAATATTAAATACATGTTTCGTGTACGAATATTAAATACAAGTTTAGTGTATAAATATTAAATACATGTTTAATCTAAGAATATTAATTACATGTTTAGTGTATGAATATTAAATACATTTTTAATGTATGAATATTAATTACATGTTTAGTGTATAAATATAAGTGTATGAGTAACAAAACTTATGTAAAAAAAATAAATAAAAGAAACAAAAAAAAAGGAAAAAGAAAGAGAGAGAGAGACGGAGAGGACCGGGCTTATTAAGAGGGAACGTGCGTCCTCCTGTGGACTTCTGCCGCAACTGCACACTTAAAGAAATTCATTATTTCCAAGTGTGCCTTATTTAGAGGATAATAAATACATGTTTAATGTATGAATATTAAATATATGATTAGTATATAATTACATATATGTTTGGTATATGATTATTAAATACATGTTTAGTGTATGAATATTAAATACATGTTTAGTGTATAAATATTAAATACATGTTTAGTGTATTAATATTAAATACACTTTTAGTGTATAAATAGTAAATACACGTTTAGTGTAACAATATTAAATACATGTTTAGTGTATTAATATTAAATGTATGTTTAGTTTATTAAAATTAAATACATGTTTTTGTATTAATATTAAATACATATTAAGTGTAAGAATAATAACTACATGTTTATTGAATGAATATTAAATACATGTTTAGTGTATGAATATTTAATACATGTTTAGTGTATTAATATTAAATATGTGTTTAGTTTATTAAAATTAAATACATGTTTTTGTATTAATATTAAATACATGTTTAGTGTATTAATATTAAATATATGTTTAGTTTACTAAAATTAAATACATGTTTTTGTATTAATATTAAATACATGTTTTGTGTATTAATATTAAATACATGTTTAGTGTATTAATATTAAATACATGTTTAGTGTATGAATGTTAAATACATGTTTAGTGTATGAATATTAAATAAATGTGTAGTTTATTAAAATTAAATACATGTTTTTGTATTAATATTAAATACATGTTTAGTGTATAAATATTAAATACATGTTTAGTGTATTAATATTAAATACATGTTTAGTGTATAAATATAAGTGTTTGAGAAACCAAACTTATGTAAAAAAAAATAAAAGAAACAAAAAAAAAGGAAAAAGAGAGATAGAGAGACGGAGAGGACCGGACTTATTAAGAGGGAACGTGCGCCCTCCTGTGGACTTCTGCCGCAACTGCATGCATAAAGAAATTCATTATTTCCAAGTGTGCCTTATTTAGAGGATAATAAATACATGTTTACTGTATGAATATTAAATATATGATTAGTATATGATTACATATACGTTTAGTATATGATTATTAAATACATGTTCAGTGTATTAATATTAAATGTATGTTTAGTTTATTAAAATTAAATACATGTTTTGTATTAATATTAAATACATATTAAGTGTAAGAATAATAACTACATGTTTACTGAATGAATATTAAATATATGATTAGTGTATAATTACATATACGTTTAGTATATGATTATTAAATACATGTTCAGTGTATTAATATTAAATACATGTTTTGTTTATTAAACTTAAATACATGTTTTTGTATTAATAATAAATACATGTTTAGTGTATAAATATTAAATACATGTTTAGTGTATGAATATTAAATACATGTTTAGTGTATAAATATTAAATACATGTTTAGTGTATGAATATTAAATACATGTTTAATGTATGAATATTAAATACATGTTTAGTGTATGAATATTAAATATATATTTAGTTTATTAGAATTAAATACATGTTTTTGTATTAATATTAAATACATGTTTAGTGTATGAATATTAAATACATGTTTAGTGTATTAATATTAAATACATGTTTAGTGTATAAATATAAGTGTATGAGAAACCAAACTTATATAAAAAAAATAAAAGAAACAAAAAAAAGGAAAAAGAGAGATAGAGAGACGGAGAGGACCGGACTTATTAAGAGGGAACGTGCGCCCTCCTGTGGACTTCTGCCGCAACTGCATGCATAAAGAAATTCATTATTTCCAAGTGTGCCTTATTTAGAGGATAATAAATACATGTTTACTGTATGAATATTAAATATATGATTAGTATATGATTACATATACGTTTAGTATATGATTATTAAATACATGTTCAGTGTATTAATATTAAATACATGTTTAGTGTATGAATATTAAATACATGTTTAGTGTATAAATATTAAATACATGTTTAGTGTATGAATATTAAATACATGTTTAATGTATGAATATTAAATACATGTTTAGTGTATAAATATTAAATAAATGTTTCGTGTATGAATATTAAATACATGTTTAGTGTATAAATATTAAATACATGTTTAATGTATGAATATTAATTACATGTTTAGTGTATGAATATTAAATACATTTTAATGTATGAATATTAAATACATATTTAGTGTATAAATAATAAGTACATGTTAAGTGTATAAATATTAAATACATATTTAGTGGATGAATATTAAATACATGATTAGTGTATTAATATTAAATACATGATTAGTGTATGAATATTAAATACATGTTTAGTGTATTAATATTAAATACATGTTTAGTGTATTAATATTAAATACATGTTTAGTGTATAAATAATAACAAAATGTTTAGTGTATGAATATTAAATACATGTTCAGTGTATAAATATTAAATACATGTTTAGTGTAATAATATTAAATATATGTTTAGTTTATTAAAATTAAATACATGTTTTTGTATTAATATTAAATACATGTTTAGTATATAAATATTAAATACATGTTTAGTGTATTAATATTAAATACATGTTTAGTGTATTAATATTAAATACATGTTTAGTGTATAAATAATAACTACATGTTTAGTGTATGAATATTAAATACATTTTTAGTGTATAAATGTTAAATACATGTTTAGTTTATGAATATTAAATACATGTTTAGTGTATTAATATTAAATATATATTTAGTTTATTACAATTGAATACATGTTTTTGTATTAATATTAAATACATGTTTAGTGTATGAATATTAAATACATGTTTAGTGTATGAATATTAAATACATGTTTAGTGTAAAAATATTAAATACATGTTTAGTGTATTAATATTAAATACATGTTTAGTGTATTAATATTAAATATATATTTAGTTTATGAATATTAAATACATGTTTAGTGGATATATAATAAATCCATATTTAGTGTATTAATATTAAATACATGTTTAGCGTATGAATATTAAATACATGTTTAGTGTATGAATAATAACTACATGTTTAGTGTATTAATATTAAACACATGTTTAGTGTATGAATATTAAATACACTTTTAGTGTATGAATATTAAATACACGTTTAGTGTAATAATATTAAATACTTGTTTAGTGTATTAATATTAAATATATATTTAGTTTATTAAAATTAAATACATGTTTTTGTATTAATATTAAATACATGTTTAGTGTATAAATATTTAACACATGTTTACTGTATTAATATTAAATACATGTTTAGTGTATAAATATTAAATACATGTTTAGTGTATTAATATTAAATATATGTTTAGTTTATTAAAATTAAATACATGTTTTTGTATTAATATTAAATACATATTAAGTGTAAGAATAATAACTACATGTTTATTGTATGAATATTAAATACATGTTTAGTGTATAAATATTTAATACATGTTTACTGTATTAATATTAAATACATGTTTAGTGTATGAATATTAAATACTTGTTTATTGTATAAATATTAAATGCATGTTTAGTGTATTAATATTAAATATATGTTTAGTTTATTAAAAATTAAATACATGTTTAGTGTATGAATATTAAATACATGTTTAGTGTATAAATGTTAAATACATGTTTAGTTTATGAATATTAAATACATGTTTAGTGTATTAATATCAAATATATATTTAGTTTATTAAAATCAAATACATGTTTTTGTATTAATATTAAATACATGTTTAGTGTATTAATATTAAATACATGTTTACTGTATTAATATTAAATACATGTTTAGTGTATAAATAATAACTACATGTTTTGTGTATGAATATTAAATACATGTTTAGTGTATAAATATTAAATACATGTTTCGTGTACGAATATTAAATACATGTTTAGTGTATGAATATTAAATACATCTTTAATGTATGAATATTAAATACATGTTTAGTGTTTGAATATTAAATACATTTTTAATGTATGAATATTAAATACATATTTAGTGTATAAATATTAAATACATGTTAAGTGTATAAATATTAAATACATATTTAGTGTATAAATATTAAATACATGATTAGTGTATAAATATTAAATACATGTTTAGTGTATTAATATTAAATACATGTTAAGTGTATGAATATTAAATACATATTTAGTGTATAAATATTAAATACATGATTAGTGTATTAATATTAAATACCTGATTAGTGTATAAATATTAAATACATGTTTAGTGTATTAATATTAAATACATGTTTAGTGTATTAATATTAAATACATGTTTAGAGTATTAATATTAAATACATGTTTAGTGTATAAATAATAACTAAATGTTTAATGTATTAATATTAAATATATGTTTACTGTATTAATATTAAATACATGTTTAGTGTATAAATAATAATTACATGTTTAGTGTATGAATATTAAATACATGTTCAGTGTATGAATATTAAATACATGTTTAGTGTATTAATATTAAATATATGTTTAGTTTATTAAAATTAAATACATGTTTTTGTATAAATATTAAATACATGTTTAGTTTATTAAAATTAAATACATGTTTTTGTATAAATATTAAATACATGTTTAGTGTATGAATATTAAATACATGTTTAGTGTATAAATATTAAATACATGTTTAGTGTATGAATATTAAATACATGTTTGTGTATAAATATTAAATACATGTTTAGTGTATTAATATTAAATATATGTTTATTTTATTAAACTTAAATACATGTTTTGTATTAATATTAAATACACATTTAGTGTATGAATATTAAATACATCTTTAGTTTATGAATATTAAATACATGTTTAGTGGATAAATAATAAATAAATATTTTGTGTATTAATATTAAATACATGTTTAGTGTATGAATATTAAATACATGTTTAGTGTATAAATATTAAATACATGTTTAGTGTATTAATATTAAATATGTGTTTACTTTATTAAAATTAAATAAATGTTTTTGTAATAATATTAAATACATGTTTAGTGTATAAATATTAAATACAGGTTTAGTGTATTAATATTAAATACATGTTTAGTGTATGAATAATAACTACAGGTTTAGTGTATAAATATTAAATACATGTTTAGTGTATGAATGTTAAATACATGTTTAGTTTATGAATATTAAATACATGTTTAGTGTATTAATATTAAATATATATTTAGTTTATTAAAATAAATACATGTTCTGTATTAATATTAAATACATGTTTAGTGTATAAATATTAAATACATGTTTAGTGTATTAATATTAAATACATGTTTAGTGTATGAATATTAAATACATGTTTAGTGTATAAATATTAAATACATGTTTAGTGTATTATATTAAATACATGTTTAGTGTATTAATATTAAATATATATTTAGTTTATTAAAATTAAATACATGTTCTGTATTAATATTAAATACATGTTTAGTGTATAAATATTAAATACATGTTTAGTGTATTAATATTAAATACATGTTTAGTGTATGAATATTAAATACATGTTTAGTGTATAAATATTAAATACATGTTTAGTGTATTATATTAAATACATGTTTAGTGTATTAATATTAAATACACTTTTAGTGTATAAATAGTAAATACACGTTTAGTGTAACAATATTAAATACATGTTTAGTGTATTAATATTAAATATATGTTTAGTTTATTAAAATTAAATACATGTTTTTGTATTAATATTAAATACATATTAAGTGTAAGAATAATAACTACATGTTTATTGAATGAATATTAAATACATGTTTAGTGTATGAATATTCAATACATGTTTAGTGTATTAATATTAAATATGTGTTTAGTTTATTAAAATTAAATACATGTTTTTGTATTAATATTAAATACATGTTTAGTGTATTAATATTAAATATATGTTTAGTTTATTAAAATTAAATACATGTTTTTGTATTAATATTAAATACATGTTTTGTGTATTAATATTAAATACATGTTTAGTGTATTAATATTAAATACATGTTTAGTGTATAAATGTTAAAAACATGTTTAGTGTAGGAATATTAAATAAATGTTTAGTTTATTAAAATTAAATACAAGATTTTTGTATTAATATTAAATACATGTTTAGTGTATTAATATTAAATACATGTTTAATGTATTAATATTAAATACATGTTTAGTGTATAAATATAAGTGTTTGAGAAACCAAACTTATGTAAAAAAAAATAAAAGAAACAAAAAAAAAGGAAAAAGAGAGATAGAGAGACGGAGAGGACCGGACTTATTAAGAGGGAACGTGCGCCCTCCTGTGGACTTCTGCCGCAACTGCAGGCATAAAGAAATTCATTATTTCCAAGTGTGCCTTATTTAGAGGATAATAAATACATGTTTACTGTATGAATATTAAATATATGATTAGTATATGATTACATATACGTTTAGTATATGATTATTAAATACATGTTCAGTATATTAATATTAAATACATGTTTAGTGTATGAATATTAAATACATATTTAGTGTATAAATATTAAATACATGTTTAGTGTAAAAATATTAAATACATGTTTAGTGTGTGAATATTAAATACATGTTTAGTGTATAAATATTAAATACATGTTTAGTGTATGAATATTAAATACATGTTTAATGTATGAATATTAAATGCATGTTTAGTGTATAAATTATAAATACATGTTTCGTGTACGAATATTAAATACATGTTTAATGTATGAATATTAATTACATGTTTAGTGTATGAATATTAAATACATTTTAATGTATGAATATTAAATACATATTTAGTGTATTAATAATAAATACATGTTAAGTGTATAAATATTAGATACATATTTAGTGTATAAATATTAAATACATGATTAGTGTATTAATATTAAATACATGATTAGTGTATAAATATTAAATACATGTTTAGTGTATTAATATTAAATACATGTTTAGTGTTTTAATATTAAATACATGTTTAGAGTATTAATATTAAATACATGTTTAGTGTATAAATAATAACTAAATGTTTAGTGTATGAATATTAAATACATGTTTAGTGTATAAATATTAAATACATGTTTAGTGTATTAATATTAAATATATGTTTAGTTTATTAAAATTAAATACATGTTTTTGTATAAATATTAAATACATGTTTAGTGTATGAATATTAAATACATGTTTACTGTATTAATATTAAATACATGTTTAGTGTATAAATAATAATTACATGTTTAGTGTATGAATATTAAATACATGTTTAGTGTATAAATATTAAATACATGTTTAGTGTATTAATATTAAATATATGTTTAGTTTATTAAAATTAAATACATGTTTTTGTATAAATATTAAATACATGTTTAGTGTATGAATATTAAATACATGTTTAGTGTATAAATATTAAATACATGTTTAGTGTATGAATATTAAATACATGTTTAATGTATGAATATTAAATACATGTTTAGTGTATAAATATTAAATACATGTTTCGTGTACGAATATTAAATACATGTTTAGTGTATAAATATTAAATACATGTTTAATGTATGAATATTAAATACATGTTTAGTGTATGAATATTAAATGCATTTTTAATGTATGAATATTAAATACATGGTTAGTGTATAAATATTAAATACATGTTTTGTGAATAAATATTAAATACATGTTAAGTGTATGAATATTAAATACATATTTAGTGTATGAATATTAAATACATGATTAGTGTATTAATATTAAATACATGATTAGTATATAACTATTAATTACATGTTCAGTGTATAAATATTAAATACAGGTTTAGTGTAATAATATTAAATATATGTTTAGTTTATTAAAATTAAATACATGTTTTTGTATTAATATTAAATACATGTTTAGTGTATAAATATTAAATACATGTTTAGTGTATGAATATTAAATGCATGTTTAGTGTATAATATTAAATACATGTTTAGTGTATGAATATTCAATACATGTTTACTGTATAAATATTAAATAAATATTTTGTGTATTAATATTAAATATATGTTTAGTTTATTAAACTTAAATACATGTTTTGTATTAATATTAAATACATGTTTAGTTTATGAATATTAAATACATGTTTAGTGGATATATAATAAATACATATTTAGTGTATTAATATTAAATATATGTTTAGTGTATTAAAATTAAATACATGTTTTTGTATTAATATTAAATACATGTTTAGTGTATAAATATAAGTGTATGAGTAACAAAACTTATGTAAAAAAAACAAATAAAAGAAACAAAAAAAAAGGAAAAAGAGAGAGAGAGAGACGGAGAGGACCGGACTTATTAAGAGGGAACGTGCGCCCTCCTGTGGACTTCTGCCGCAACTGCACACTTAAAGAAATTCATTATTTCCAAGTGTGCCTTATTTAGAGGATAATAAATACATGTTTACTGTATGAATATTAAATATATGATTAGTATATAATTACATATATGTTTGGTATATGATTATTAAATACATGTTTAGTGTATGAATATTAAATACATGTTTAGTGTATAAATATTAAATACATGTTTAATGTATTAATATTAAATACACTTTTAGTGTATAAATAGTAAATACACGTTTAGTGTAACAATATTAAATACATGTTTAGTGTATTAATATTAAATATATGTTTAGTTTATTAAAATTAAATACATGTTTTTGTATTAATATTAAATACATATTAAGTGTAAGAATAATAACTACATGTTTATTGAATGAATATTAAATACATGTTTACTGTATTAATATTAAATACATGTTTAGTGTATAAATAATAACTACATGTTTAGTGTATGAATATTAAATACATGTTTAGTGTATAAATATTAAATACATGTTTAGTGTATTAATATTAAATATATGTTTAGTTTATTAAAATTTAATACATGTTTTTGTATTAATATTAAATACATGTTTAGTGTATGAATATTAAATACATGTTTAGTGTATAAATATTAAATACATGTTTAGTGTATGAATATTAAATACATGTTTAATGTATGAATATTAAATACATGTTTAGTGTATAAATATTAAATACATGTTTCGTGTACGAATATTAAATACAAGTTTAGTGTATAAATATTAAATACATGTTTAATCTAAGAATATTAATTACATGTTTAGTGTATGAATATTAAATACATTTTTAATGTATGAATATTAATTACATGTTTAGTGTATAAATATAAGTGTATGAGTAACACAACTTATGTAAAAAAAATAAATAAAAGAAACAAAAAAAAAGGAAAAAGAAAGAGAGAGAGAGACGGAGAGGACCGGGCATATTAAGAGGGAACGTGCGTCCTCCTGTGGACTTCTGCCGCAACTGCACACTTAAAGAAATTCATTATTTCCAAGTGTGCCTTATTTAGAGGATAATAAATACATGTTTACTGTATGAATATTAAATATATGATTAGTATATAATTACATATATGTTTGGTATATGATTATTAAATACATGTTTAGTGTATGAATATTAAATACATGTTTAGTGTATAAATATTAAATACATGTTTAGTGTATTAATATTAAATACACTTTTAGTGTATAAATAGTAAATACACGTTTAGTGTAACAATATTAAATACATGTTTAGTGTATTAATATTAAATATATGTTTAGTTTATTAAAATTAAATACATGTTTTTGTATTAATATTGAATACATATTAAGTGTAAGAATAATAACTACATGTTTATTGAATGAATATTAAATACATGTTTAGTGTATGAATATTTAATACATGTTTAGTGTATTAATATTAAATATGTGTTTAGTTTATTAAAATTAAATACATGTTTTTGTATTAATATTAAATACATGTTTAGTGTATTAATATTAAATATATGTTTAGTTTACTAAAATTAAATACATGTTTTTGTATTAATATTAAATACATGTTTTGTGTATTAATATTAAATACATGTTTAGTGTATTAATATTAAATACATGTTTAGTGTATAAATGTTAAATACATGTTTAGTGTATGAATATTAAATAAATGTGTAGTTTATTAAAATTAAATACATGTTTTTGTATTAATATTAAATACATGTTTAGTGTATAAATATTAAATACATGTTTAGTGTATTAATATTAAATACATGTTTAGTGTATAAATATAAGTGTATGAGAAACCAAACTTATATAAAAAAAATAAAAGAAACAAAAAAAAGGAAAAAGAGAGATAGAGAGACGGAGAGGACCGGACTTATTAAGAGGGAACGTGCGCCCTCCTGTGGACTTCTGCCGCAACTGCACGCATAAAGAAATTCATTATTTCCAAGTGTGCCTTATTTAGAGGATAATAAATACATGTTTACCTAATGAATATTAAATATATGATTAGTGTATAATTACATATACGTTTAGTATATGATTATTAAATACATGTTCAGTGTATTAATATTAAATACATGTTTTGTTTATTAAACTTAAATACATGTTTTTGTATTAATAATAAATACATGTTTAGTGTATAAATATTAAATACATGTTTAGTGTATGAATATTAAATACATGTTTAGTGTATAAATATTAAATACATGTTTAGTGTATGAATATTAAATACATGTTTAATGTATGAATATTAAATACATGTTTAGTGTATGAATATTAAATATATATTTAGTTTATTAAAATTAAATACATGTTTTTGTATTAATATTAAATACATGTTTAGTGTATAAATATTAAATACATGTTTAGTGTATTAATATTAAATACATGTTTAGTGTATAAATATAAGTGTATGAGAAACCAAACTTATGTAAAAAAAATAAAAGAAACAAAAAAAAAGGAAAAAGAGAGATAGAGAGACGGAGAGGACCGGACTTATTAAGAGGGAACGTGCGCCCTCCTGTGGACTTCTGCCGCAACTGCATGCATAAAGAAATTCATTATTTCCAAGTGTGCCTTATCCATCCATCCATCCATCCATCATCTTCCGCTTATCCGAGGTCGGGTCGCGGGGGCAGCAGCCTAAGCAGGGAAGCCCAGACTTCCCTATCTCCAGCCACTTCGTCTAGCTCTTCCCGGGGGATCCCGAGGCGTTCCCAGGCCAGCCGGGAGACATAGTCTTCCCAACGTGTCCTGGGTCTTCCCCGTGGCCTCCTACCAGCTGGACGTGCCCTAAACACATCCCTAGGGAGGCGTTCGGGTGGCATCCTGACCAGATGCCCGAACCACCTCATCTGGCTCCTCTCAATGTGGAGGAGCAGCGGCTTTACGTTGAGCTCCTCCCGGATGGCAGAGCTTCTCACCCTATCTCTAAGGGAGAGCCCCGCCACCCGGCGGAGGAAACTCATTTCGGCCGCTTGTACCCGTGATCTTATCCTTTCGGTCATGACCCAAAGCTCATGACCATAGGTGAGGATGGGAACGTAGATCGACCGGTAAATTGAGAGCTTTGCCTTCCGGCTCAGCTCCTTCTTCACCACAACGGATCGATACAACGTCCGCATTACTGAAGACGCCGCACCGATCCGTCTGTCGATCTCACGATCCACTCTACCCCCACTCGTGAACAAGACTCCTAGGTACTTGAACTCCTCCACTTGGGGCAGGGTCTCCTCCCCAACCCGGAGATGGCACTCCACCCTTTTCCGGGCGAGAACCATAGACTCGGACTTGGAGGTGCTGATTCTCATTCCGGTCGCTTCACACTCGGCTACGAACCGATCCAGTGAGAGCTGAAGATCCCGGCCAGATGAAGCCATCAGGACTACATCATCTGCAAAAAGCAGAGACCTAATCCCGTGGCCACCAAACCGGAACCCCTCAACGCCTTGGCTGCGCCTAGAAATTCTGTCCATAAAAGTTATGAACAGAATCGGTGACAAAGGACAGCCTTGGCGGAGTCCAACCTTCACTGGAAACGTGTCCGACTTACTGCCAGCAATGCGGACCAAGCTCTGACACTGATCATACAGGGAGCGGACTGCCAGAATAAGACATTCCGATACCCCATACTCTCTGAGCACTCCCCACAGGACTTCCCGAGGGACACGGTCGAATGCCTTCTCCAAGTCCACAAAGCACATGTAGACTGGTTGGGCAAACTCCCATGCACCCTCAAGAACCCTGCCGAGAGTATAGAGCTGGTCCACAGTTCCACGACCAGGACGAAAACCACACTGTTCCTCCTGAATCCGAGGTTCGACTATCCGGCGAAGCCTCCTCTCCAGTACACCTGAATAAACCTTACCGGGAAGGCTGAGGAGTGTGATCCCACGATAGTTGGAACACACCCTCCGGTCCCCCTTCTTAAAGAGAGGGACCACCACCCCGGTCTGCCAATCCAGAGGTACCGCCCCCGATGTCCACGCGATGCTGCAGAGTCTTGTCAACCAAGACAGCCCCACAGCATCCAGAGCCTTAAGGAACTCCGGGCGGATCTCGTCCACCCCCGGGGCCTTGCCGCCGAGGAGCTTTTTAACTACCTCAGCGACCTCAGCCCCAGAAATAGGAGAGTCCACTACAGATTCCCCAGGCACCGCTTCCTCAAAGAAAGACGTGTTGGTGGGATTGAGGAGGTCTTCGAAGTATTCCCTCCACCGATCCACAACATCCGCAGTCGAAGTCAGCAGAACACCATCCGCACCATACACGGTGTTGATAGTGCACTGCTTCCCCTTCCTGAGGCGCCGTATGGTGGTCCAGAATCGCTTCGAAGCCGTCCGGAAGTCGTTTTCCATGGCTTCCCCGAACTCTTCCCATGTCCTAGTTTTTGCCTCCGCGACCGCTAAAGCTGCACACCGCTTGGCCCGTCGGTACCCGTCCACTGCCTCCGGAGTCCTATGAGCCAAAAGAACCCGATAGGACTCCTTCTTCAGCTTGACGGCATCCCTCACTGCTGGTGTCCACCAACGGGTTCTGGGATTACCGCCACGACAGGCACCAACAACCTTGCGGCCACAGCTCCAATCAGCCGCCTCGACAATAGAGGTTCGGAACATGGTCCACTCGGACTCAATGTCCCGCACCTCCCTCGTGACATGTTCAAAGTTCTCCCGGAGGTGTGAATTGAAACTCTCTCTGACAGGAGACTCTGCCAGACGTTCCCAGCAGACCCTCACAATGCGTTTGGGCCTGCCAGGTCTGTCCGGCATCCTCCCCCACCATCGCAGCCAACTCACCACCAGGTGGTGATCGGTAGAAAGCTCCGCCCCTCTCTTCACCCGAGTGTCCAAAACATAAGGCCGCAAATCCGATGACACAACTACAAAGTCGATCATGGAACTGCGGCCTAGGGTGTCCTGGTGCCAAGTGCACATATGGACACCCTTATGTTTGAACATGGTGTTTGTTATCGACAAACTGTGACGAGCACAAAAGTCCAATAACAAAACACCACTCGGGTTTAGATCCGGGCGACCATTCTTCCCAATCACGCTTCTCCAGGTTTCACTGTCGTTGCCAACATGAGCGTTGAAGTCTCCCAGTAGTACAAGGGAATCACCCGGAGGAGCACTTTCCAGTACTCCCTCGAGTGTACCCAAAAAGGGTGGGTATTCTGAACTGCTGTTTGGTGCGTAAGCACAAACAACAGTCAGGACCCGTCCTCCCACCCGAAGGCGAAGGGAAGCTACCCTCTCGTCCACTGGGTTGAACTCAAAAGTACAGGCTTTGAGCCGGGGGGCAACCAGAATTGCCACCCCAGCCCGTCGCCTCTCACTGCCGGCAACGCCAGAGTGGAAGAGGGTCCAGTCCCTCTCGAGAGAACTGGTTCCAGAGCCCTTGCTGTGCGTCGAGGTGAGTCCGACTATATCCAGCCGGAACTTCTCTACCTCGCGCACTAGCTCAGGCTCCTTCCCCCCCAGTGAGGTGACGTTCCACGTCCCAAGAGCTAGCTTCTGTAGCCGAGGATCGGACCGCCAAGTGCCCTGCCTTCGGCTGCCGCCCAGCTCACAATGCACCCGACCTCTATGGCCCCTCCTATGAGTGGTGAGCCCATTTGAGGGATGACCCACGTTGCCTCTTCGGGCTGTGCCCGGCCGGGCCCCATGGGAACAGGCCCGACCACCAGGCGCTCGCCATCGTGCCCCAACTCCGGGCCTGGCTCCAGAGCGGGGCCCCGGTGACCCACGTCCGGGCGAGGGAAATCTGGGTTCATTTCGTTGTAATTCCATAGAAGTCTTTGAGCTGCTCTTTGTCTGATCACTCACCTAGGACCTGTTTGTCTTGGGAGACCCTACCAGGGGGCATGAAAACCCCCAGACAACATAGCTCCTAGGATCATTGGGACACGCAAACTACTCTACCACGGTAAGGTAGCAGCTCAGAGAGGAGAAGTGTGCCTTATTTAGAGGATAATAAATACATGTTTACTAAATAAATATTAAATATATGATTAGTATATGATTACATATACATTTAGTATATGATTATTAAATACATGTTCAGTGTATTAATATTAAATACATGTTTAGTGTATGAATGTTAAATACATGTTTAGTGTATAAATATTAAATACATGTTTAGTGTATGAATATTAAATACATGTTTAATGTATGAATATTAAATACATGTTTAGTGTATAAATATTAAATACATGTTTCGTGTATGAATATTAAATACATGTTTAGTGTATAAATATTAAATACATGTTTAATGTATGAATATTAATTACATGTTTAGTGTATGAATATTAAATACATTTTAATGTATGAATATTAAATACATATTTAGTGTATAAATAATAAGTACATGTTAAGTGTATAAATATTAAATACATATTTAGTGTATAAATATTAAATACATGATTAGTGTATTAATATTAAATACATGATTAGTGTATGAATATTAAATACATGTTTAGTGTATTAATATTAAATACATGTTTAGTGTATTAATATTAAATACATGTTTAGTGTATAAATAATAACAAAATGTTTAGTGTATGAATATTAAATACATGTTCAGTGTATAAATATTAAATACATGTTTAGTGTAATAATATTAAATATATGTTTAGTTTATTAAAATTAAATACATGTTTTTGTATTAATATTAAATACATGTTTAGTGTATAAATATTAAATACATGTTTAGTGTATTAATATTAAATACATGTTTAGTGTATTAATATTAAATACATGTTTAGTGTATAAATAATAACTACATGTTTAGTGTATGAATATTAAATACATTTTTAGTGTATAAATGTTAAATACATGTTTAGTTTATGAATATTAAATACATGTTTAGTGTATTAATATTAAATATATATTTAGTTTATTACAATTGAATACATGTTTTTGTATTAATATTAAATACATGTTTAGTGTATGAATATTAAATACATGTTTAGTGTATGAATATTAAATACATGTTTAGTGTAAAAATATTAAATACATGTTTAGTGTATTAATATTAAATACATGTTTAGTGTATTAATATTAAATATATATTTAGTTTATGAATATTAAATACATGTTTAGTGGATATATAATAAATCCATATTTAGTGTATTAATATTAAATACATGTTTAGCGTATGAATATTAAATACATGTTTAGTGTATGAATAATAACTACATGTTTAGTGTATTAATATTAAACACATGTTTAGTGTATGAATATTAAATACACTTTTAGTGTATGAATATTAAATACACGTTTAGTGTAATAATATTAAATACATGTTTAGTGTATTAATATTAAATATATATTTAGTTTATTAAAATTAAATACATGTTTTTGTATTAATATTAAATACATGTTTAGTTTATAAATATTTAACACATGTTTACTGTATTAATATTAAATACATGTTTAGTGTATAAATATTAAATACATGTTTAGTGTATTAATATTAAATATATGTTTAGTTTATTAAAATTAAATACATGTTTTTGTATTAATATTAAATACATATTAAGGGTAAGAATAATAACTACATGTTTATTGTATGAATATTAAATACATGTTTAGTGTATAAATATTTAATACATGTTTACTGTATTAATATTAAATACATGTTTAGTGTATGAATATTAAATACTTGTTTAGTGTATAAATATTAAATGCATGTTTAGTGTATTAATATTAAATATATGTTTAGTTTATTAAAAATTAAATACATGTTTAGTGTATGAATATTAAATACATGTTTAGTGTATAAATGTTAAATACATGTTTAGTTTATGAATATTAAATACATGTTTAGTGTATTAATATCAAATATATATTTAGTTTATTAAAATCAAATACATGTTTTTGTATTAATATTAAATACATGTTTAGTGTATTAATATTAAATACATGTTTACTGTATTAATATTAAATACATGTTTAGTGTATAAATAATAACTACATGTTTTGTGTATGAATATTAAATACATGTTTAGTGTATAAATATTAAATACATGTTTCGTGTACGAATATTAAATACATGTTTAGTGTATAAATATTAAATACATGTTTAATGTATGAATATTAAATACATGTTTAGTGTTTGAATATTAAATACATTTTTAATGTATGAATATTAAATACATATTTAGTGTATAAATATTAAATACATGTTAAGTGTATAAATATTAAATACATATTTAGTGTATAAATATTAAATACATGATTAGTGTATAAATATTAAATACATGTTTAGTGTATTAATATTAAATACATGTTTAGTGTATTATATTAAATACATGTTTAGTGTATTAATATTAAATACATGTTTAGTGTATGATTAATAACTAAATGTTTAGTGTATGAATATTAAATACATGTTCAGTGTATAAATGTTAAATACATGTTTAGTGTAATAATATTAAATATATGTTTAGTTTATTGAAATTAAATACATGTTTTGTATTAATATTAAATACATGTTTAGTGTATAAATATTAAATACATGTTTAGTGTATTAATATTAAATACATGTTTAGTGTATGAATATTAAATACATGTTTAGTGTATAAATATTAAATACATGTTTAGTGCATTAATATTAAATACATGTTTAGTGTATTAATATTAAATACATGTTTAGTGTATAAATAATCATTACATGTTTAGTGTATGAATATTAAATACTTGTTTAGTGTATGAATGTTAAATACATGTTTAGTTTATGAATATTAAATACATGTTTAGTGTATTAATATTAAATATATATTTAGTTTATTACAATTAAATACATGTTTTTGTATTAATATTAAATACATGTTTAGTGTATGAATATTAAATACATGTTTAGTGTATGAATATTAAATACATGTTTAGTGTAAAAATATTAAATAGATATTTAGTGTATTAATATTAAATACATGTTTAGTGTATAAATATTAAATACATGTTTAGTGTATGAATAATAACTACATGTTTAGTGTATTAATATTAAACACATGTTTAGTGTATGAATATTAAATACACTTTTAGTGTCTGAATATTAAATACACGTTTAGTGTAAACATATTAAATACATGTTTAGTGTATTAATATTAAATATATATTTAGTTTATTAAAATTAAATACATGTTTTTGTATTAATATTAAATACATGTTTAGTGTATAAATATTTAATACATGTTTACTGTATTAATATTAAATACATGTTTAGTGTATAAATAATAACTACATGTTTAGTGTATGAATATTAAATACATGTTTAGTGTATAACTATTATATACATGTTTAGTGTATTAATATTAAATATATGTTTAGTTTATTAAAAGTAAATACATGTTTTTGTATTAATATTAAATACATATTAAGTGTAAGAATAATAACTACATGTTTATTGAATGAATATTAAATTGATGTTTAGTGTATAAATATTTAATACATGTTTACTGTATTAATATTAAATACATGTTTAGTGTATAAATATTAAATTCATGTTTAGTGTATTAATATTAAATATATGTTTAGTTTATTAAAATTAAATACATGTTTTTGTATAAATATTAAATATATGTTTAGTGTATGAATATTAAATACATGTTTAGTGTATAAATATTAAATCAATCAATCAATCAATCAATGTTTACTTATATAGCCCTAAATCACTAGTGTCTCAAAGGGCTGCACAAACCACCACGACATCCTCGGTAGGCCCACATAAGGGCAAGGAAAACTCACACCCAGTGGGACGTCGGTGACAATAATGACTATGAGAACCTTAGAGAGGAGGAAAGCAATGGATGTCGAGCGGGTCTAACATGATACTGTGAAAGTTCAATCCACAATGGATCCAACACAGTCGCAAGAGTCCAGTCCAAAGCGGGTCCAACTCAGCAGAGAGAGTCCCGTTCACAGCGGAGCCACCAGGAAACCATCCCAAGCGGAGGCGGATCAGCAGCGCAGAGATGTCCCCAGCCGATACACAGGCAAGCAGTACATGGCCACCGGATCGGACCGGACCCCTTCCACAAGGGAGAGTGGGACATAGAAGAAAAAGAAAAGAAACAGCAGATCAACTGGTCTAAAAAGGGAGTCTATTTAAAGGCTACAGTATACAAATGAGTTTTAAGGTGAGACTTAAATGCTTCTACTGAGGTGGCATCTCGAACTGTTACCGGGAGGGCATTCCAGAGTACTGGAGCCCGAACGGAAAACGCTCTATAGCCCGCAGACTTTTTTTGGGCTTTGGGAATCACTAATAAGCCGGAGTCCTTTGAACGCAGATTTCTTGCCGGGACATATGGTACAATACAATCGGCAAGATAGGCTGGAGCTAGACCGTGTAGTATTTTATACGTAAGTAGTAAAACCTTAAAGTCACATCTTAAGTGCACAGGAAGCCAGTGCAGGTGAGCCAGTACAGGCGTAATGTGATCAAACTTTCTTGTTCTTGTCAAAAGTCTAGCAGCCGCATTTTGTACCAGCTGTAATCTTTTAATGCTAGACATGGGGAGACCCGAAAATAATACGTTACAGTAGTCGAGGCGAGACGTAACAAACGCATGGATAATGATCTCAGCGTCTTTAGTGGACAGAATGGAGCGAATTTTAGCGATATTACGGAGATGAAAGAAGGCCGTTTTAGTAACGCTTTTAATGTGTGCCTCAAAGGAGAGAGTTGGGTCGAAGATAATACCCAGATTCTTTACCGTGTCGCCTTGTTTAATTGTTTGGTTGTCAAATGTTAGAGTTGTATTATTAAATAGAGTTCGGTGTCTAGCAGGACCGATAATCAGCATTTCCGTTTTTTTGGCGTTGAGTTGCAAAAAGTTAGCGGACATCCATTGTTTAATTTCATTAAGACACGCCTCCAGCTGACTACAATCCGGCGTGTTGGTCAGCTTTAGGGGAATGTAGAGTTGGGTGTCATCAGCATAACAGTGAAAGCTAACACCGTATTTGCGTATGATGTCACCTAGCGGCAGCATGTAGATGCTGAAGAGTGCAGGGCCAAGGACCGAACCCTGGGGAACTCCACACGTTACCTTAACGTAGTCCGAGGTCACATTGTTATGGGAGACACACTGCATCCTATCAGTAAGATAAGAGTTAAACCAAGACAGGGCTAAGTCTGACATACCGATTCGTGTTTTGATACGTTCTAATAAAATATTATGATCGACGGTATCGAAAGCAGCGCTAAGATCGAGGAGCAGCAACATAGATGACGCATCAGAATCCATCGTTAGCAATAGATCATTAGTCATTTTTGCGAGGGCTGTCTCCGTCGAGTGATTTGCCCTGAAACCGGATTGAAAGGTTTCACATAGATTGTTAGACGCTAAGTGTTCATTTAACTGCTCCGCAACAATTTTTTCGAGGATTTTTGAAATGAAGGGAAGGTGAGACACCGGTCGGTAGTTTACCATGAGGTCAGGATCGAGGTTAGGTCTTTTAAGGAGAGGATGAATAACCGCTTTTTTGAATGCTAGGGGAACAGTGCCCGAGGAAAGTGATAAGTTTATAATATTTAGCACTGATGGACCTAATAATACAAAGAGCTCCTTGATCAGTTTCCCAGGAAGAGGGTCAAGTAAACATGTTGTCTGTTTTATTCCATTTACACGTTGTAACAATTCCTCTAATGTTATTTCCTCAAAACGAGAGAAACTATTTTGGAGGGCAGTATCCGCCGTATATACAATCGTGTCAGTGTTAATAGAACCCCGTTGTAGCTGGGACGCATTGTCTTTAATCTCCTTTCTAATGACTTCAATTTTCTTACTAAAGAATTGCATAAAGTCATCAGCTGAGTGGGTGGAGCTACTGGAAGGAGTCCCTTGTTGGGTTAGCGATGCTACCGTACTAAACAAAAATTTAGGATCGTTTTTATTACGGTGGATGAGATTTGAGTAATAATTAGCTTTAGCTAAGGTAAGCATGCGTTTATAAGTTATTAAACCATCACTAAATGCTTGATGGTGCACCTCAAGTTTAGTCGTGCGCCATTTGCGTTCCAGCTTTCTGCATAATAATTTCTGAGCTCTAGTTTCTTCTGTAAACCACGGGGTGCGCTTTTTTGGAGCCTTTTTTAACTTTAGCGGTGCTATGTTATCAATGGTTTCGCGCAGGGCGTCGTTAAAATTGTTAGTGAGGTTATCAATAGAGCCCACATACTTTGGGAATGGTGCCATTACCGAGGGCAGTAGGTCAGCAAGAGTTGTCGTTGTGGCCGTATTAGTGTTGCGGCTGCTATAGCAGTTATTATTATTATTAGTTTGACGAACATGCGTCTGAACCTCGAATTTTATAAGGTAATGATCGGACAATACTTTAGTATACGGGAGTATCGTAACTTTGGAAGCGGTGATCCCCTTGACAAGCACTAGGTCTATCGTATTACCGTTGCGATGCGTGGGTTCATTTATTATTTGTGTGAGACCACAGCTATCAATTATACTCTGGAGCGCTACGCACGGTGGGTCCGATGGGGTATTCATGTGGATATTAAAGTCCCCCATTATGATTATATTATCGGCGTGTGTCACTAGATCAGCAACGAACTCTGAGAATTCATTGATAAAGTCCGAACAGGGCCCTGGGGGGCGGTAGATAACAGCCAGGTGTAGAGGCAGCGGTGTGACAGACCTCATAGTAAGCACCTCAAACGATTTATATTTATTATTTATGTTAGGACTAAGGTTAAAGTTTTCGTTGTATATTAGTGCGACCCCCCCACCCCTTTTAAGCGGACGGGCAATATGCGCATGTGTAAAGTTAGGAGGACATGCCTCATTTAGCGCAAAAAAGTCGTTTGGTTTAAGCCAGGTTTCGCTGAGACCGATGACGTTAAGATTGTTGTCTCTGATAATATCATTAACTAACAACGTTTTGGGAGACAATGATCTTATGTTTAAAAAACCTACATTATAGGTAGTGGGCTGTTTTAGGGAATTTTTGATCAAATTATCCGTAGTAGCAATATTAATAATGTTGTGTTTATTATGCCCAGTGCATTCAGTATAATTACGACCATATCTAGGAATTGATACGACGGGAATGTTCCGATTGTTTGATTGTTGCTTTGATAAACTGCACGCATCATGGTTAGCCACCTCAGTAACGGGGATGTTCCGATTGTTTGATTGTTGCTTTGATAAACTGCACGCATCATGGTTAGCCACCTCAGTAACGGGGATGTTCCGATTGTTTGTTTGTTGCTTTGATAAACTGCACGCATCATAGTTAGCCTCCTCAGTAACGGGGATTTTCCGATTGTTTGTTTGTTGCTTTGATAAACTGCACGCATCATAGTTAGCCACCTCAGTAAAACACATGTCCAACTCTGAAACACTCAAAGCAGAAAAAACTTGTTCTAATTTAACAGACTCCTTACCCAGACCAGTAGTCTCGCATTTTCCATCTAAATCCGTCTTCAGGGTGGAGGGAAGTGGTGTTCTGTGGGGATTAGCCTTCTGCTTTGTTTTTAGCCCCGCTCGACATCCGCGTTTCCGATCACACCGCTGGCGTCTGCTCCGTAGACGGCCCCCGCTGCTACTAGACTCCCCTGCTTCACAGGCCGCTGGATGTAGCCGCCGATGTATCCCCATGCTAGTTAGCATGTTTAGCACGCCCGCGTCTATCAGTCCAAAACGGCCCAATATGTCCATATCCAGAAGTGTCTGGCGGTCGTACGTGATCACGGAGTGACCACGATGCGAGCCAGCCATGAAGTATGCAGAACTGTCCGGCATTTCCGCCAAATGTTCCATCTTTAGCAAGAGCACCGCAGTGTCGCAGCCCGTCCGGGCGCCGCCATCTTGCAAATACATGTTTAGTGTATGAATATTAAATACATGTTTAATGTATGAATATTAAATACATGTTTAGTGTATAAATATTAAATACATGTTTCGTGTACGAATATTAAATACATGTTTAGTGTATAAATATTAAATACATGTTTAATGTATGAATATTAATTACATGTTTAGTGTATGAATATTAAATACATTTTTAATGTATGAATATTAAATACATGTTTAGTGTATAAATATAAGTATATGAGTAACAAAACTTATGTAAAAAAAAAATAAAAGAAACAAAAAAAAAGGAAAAAGAGAGAGAGAGAGAGAGACGGAGAGGACCGGGCATATTAAGAGGGAACGTGCACCCTCCTGTGGACTTCTGCCGCAACTGCACACATAAAGAAATTCATTATTTCCAAGTGTGCCTTATTTAGAGGATAATAAATACATGTTTACTGTATGAATATTAAATATATGATTAGTATATAATTACATATATGTTTGGTATATGATTATTAAATACATGTTCAGTGTATTAATATTAAATACATGTTTAGTGTATGAATATTAAATACATGTTTAGTGTATTAATATTAAATACATGTTTAGTGTATGAATATTAAATACATGTTTGTGTATAAATATTAAATACATGTTTAGTGTATTAAACTTAAATACATGTTTTTGTATTAATATTGAATACATGTTTAGTGTATAAATATTAAATACATGTTTAGTGGATAAATAATAAATAAATATTTAGTGTATTAATATTAAATACATGTTTAGTGTATAAATATTAAATACATGTTTAGTGTATAAATATTAAATACATCTTTAGTGTATTATTATTAAATATGTGTTTACTTTATTAAAATTAAATAAATGTTTTTGTATTAATATTAAATACATGTTTAGTGTATAAGTATTAAATACAGGTTTTGTGTATTAATATTAAATACATGTTTAGTGTATGAATAATAACTACAGGTTTAGTGTATAAATATTAAATACATGTTTAGTGTATGAATGTTGAATACATGTTTAGTTTATGAATATTAAATACATGTTTAGTGTATGAATATTAAATATATGTTTAGTTTATTAAAATTAAATACATGTTTTTGTATTAATATTAAATACATATTAAGTGTAAGAATAATAACTACATGTTTATTTAATGAATATTAAATACATGTTTAGTGTATGAATATTTAATACATGTTTAGTGTATTCATATTAAGTATGTGTTTAGTTTATTAAAATTAAATACATGTTTTTGTATTAATATTAAATACATGTTTAGTTTATTAATATTAAATATATGTTTAGTTTATTAAAATTAAATACATGTTTTTGTATTAATATTAAATACATGTTTAGTGTATTAATATTAAATACATGTTTAGTGTATTAATATTAAATACATGTTTAGTGTATAAATGTTAAATACATGTTTAGTGTATGAATATTAAATATATGTTTAGTTTATTAAAATTAAATACATGTTTTTGTATTAATATTAAATACATGTTTAGTGTATAAATATTAAATACATGTTTAGTGTATTAATATTAAATACATGTTTAGTGTATAAATATAAGTGTATGAGAAACCAAACTTATGTAAAAAAAATAAAAGAAACAAAAAAAAAAGGAAAAAGAGAGATAGAGAGACGGAGAGGACCGGACTTATTAAGAGGGAACATGCGCCCTCCTGTGGACTTCTGCCGCAACTGCATGCATAAAGAAATTCATTATTTCCAAGTGTGCCTTATTTAGAGGATAATAAACACATGTTTACTAAATGAATATTAAATATATGATTAGTATATGATTACATATACGTTTAGTATATGATTATTAAATACATGTTCAGTGTATTAATATTAAATACATGTTTAGTGTATGAATATTAAATACATATTTAGTGTATAAATATTAAATACATGTTTAGTGTATGAATATTAAATACATGTTTAGTGTATAAATATTAAATATATGTTTAGTGTATGAATATTAAATATATGTTTAGTGTATGAATATTAAATACATGTTTAGTGTATAAATATTAAATACATGTTTAGTGTATGAATATTAAATACATGTTTAATGTATGAATATTAAATACATGTTTAGTGTATAAATATTAAATACATGTTTCGTGTACGAATATTAAATACATGTTTAGTGTATAAATATTAAATACATCTTTAATGTATGAATATTAAATACATGTTTAGTGTATGAATGTTAAATACATGTTTAGTTTATGAATATTAAATACATGTTTAGTGTATTAATATTAAATATATATTTAGTTTATTACAATAAAATACGTGTTTTGTATGAATATTAAATACATGTTTAGTGTATGAATATTAAATACATGTTTAGTGTATGAATATTAAATACATGTTTAGTGTAAACATATTAAATACATGTTTAGTGTATTAATATTAAATACATGTTTAGTGTATTAATATTAAATATATATTTAGTTTATGAATATTAAATACATGTTTAGTGGATATATAATAAATACATATTTAGTGTATTAATATTAAATACATGTTTAGTGTATGAATAATAACTACATGTTTAGTGTATAACTATTAAACACATGTTCAGTGTATAAATATTAAATACATGTTTAGTGTAATAATATTAAATATATGTTTAGTTTATTAAAATTAAATACATGTTTTTGTATTAGTATTAAATATATGTTTAGTGTATGAATATTAAATACATGTTTAGTGTATGAATATTAAATGCATGTTTAGTGTATAATATTAAATACATGTTTAGTGTGTGAATATTCAATACATGTTTACTGTATAAATATTAAATACATGTTTAGTGTATTAATATTAAATATATGTTTAGTTTATTAAACGTAAATACATGTTTTGTATTAATATTAAATACATGTTTAGTGTATGAATATTAAATACACGTTTAGTGTATGAATATTAAATACATGTTTAGTTTATGAATATAAAAACATGTTTAGTGGATATATAATAAATACATATTTAGTGTATTAATATTAAATACATGTTTAGTGTATAAATATTAAATACATGTTTAGTGTATTAATATTAAATACATGTTTAGTGTATAAATAATAACTACATGTTTAGTGTATGAATATTAAATAAATGTTTAGTGTATAAATGTTAAATACATGTTTAGTTTATGAATATTAAATACATGTTTAGTGTATAACTATTAAATACATGTTTAGTGTATTAATATTAAATACATGTTTAGTGTATGAATATTAAATACATGTTTAGTGTATAAATATTAAATACATGTTTAGTGTATTAATATTAAATACACGTTTAGTGTATGAATATTAAATACACGTTTAGTGTAAAAATATTAAATACATGTTTAGTGTATAAATATTAAATACATGTTTAGTGTATGAATATTAAATACATGTTTAGTGTATAAATATTAAATATATGTTTAGTGTATGAATATGAAATACATGTTTAGTGTATGAATATTAAATACATGTTTAGTGTATAAATATTAAATACATGTTTAGTGTATGAATATTAAATACATGTTTAATGTATGAATATTAAATACATGTTTAGTGTATAAATATTAAATACATGTTTTGTGTACGAATATTAAATACATGTTTAGTGTATAAATATTAAATACATGTTTAATGTATGAATATTAAATACATGTTTAGTGTATAAATGTTAAATACATGTTTAGTTTATGAATATTAAATACATGTTTAGTGTATTAATATTAAATATATATTTAGTTTATTACAATTAAATACGTGTTTTGTATTAATATCAAATACATGTTTAGTGTATGAATATTAAATACATGTTTAGTGTAAACATATTAAATACATGTTTAGTGTATTAATATTAAATACATGTTTAGTGTATTAATATTAAATATATATTTAGTTTATGAATATTAAATACATGTTTAGTGGATATATAATAAATACATATTCAGTGTATTAATATTAAATACATGTTTAGTGTATAAATATTAAATACATGTTTAGTGTATGAATAATAACTACATGTTTAGTGTATAACTATTAAATACATGTTCAGTGTATAAATATTAAATACATGTTTAGTGTAATAATATTAAATATATGTTTAGTTTATTAAAATTAAATACATGTTTTTGTATTAATATTAAATATATGTTTAGTGTATAAATATTAAATACATGTTTAGTGTATGAATATTAAATGCATGTTTAGTGTATAATATTAAATACATGTTTAGTGTAAACATATTAAATACATGTTTAGTGTATTAATATTAAATACATGTTTAGTGTATTAATATTAAATATATATTTAGTTTATGAATATTAAATACATGTTTAGTGGATATATAATAAATACATATTTAGTGTATTAATATTAAATACATGTTTAGTGTATGAATAATAACTACATGTTTAGTGTATAACTATTAAACACATGTTCAGTGTATAAATATTAAATACATGTTTAGTGTAATAATATTAAATATATGTTTAGTTTATTAAAATTAAATACATGTTTTTGTATTAGTATTAAATATATGTTTAGTGTATGAATATTAAATACATGTTTAGTGTATGAATATTAAATGCATGTTTAGTGTATAATATTAAATACATGTTTAGTGTGTGAATATTCAATACATGTTTACTGTATAAATATTAAATACATGTTTAGTGTATTAATATTAAATATATGTTTAGTTTATTAAACGTAAATACATGTTTTGTATTAATATTAAATACATGTTTAGTGTATGAATATTAAATACACGTTTAGTGTATGAATATTAAATACATGTTTAGTTTATGAATATAAAAACATGTTTAGTGGATATATAATAAATACATATTTAGTGTATTAATATTAAATACATGTTTAGTGTATAAATATTAAATACATGTTTAGTGTATTAATATTAAATACATGTTTAGTGTATAAATAATAACTACATGTTTAGTGTATGAATATTAAATAAATGTTTAGTGTATAAATGTTAAATACATGTTTAGTTTATGAATATTAAATACATGTTTAGTGTATTAATATTAAATATATGTTTAGTGTATTAAAATTAAATACATGTTTTTGTATTAATATTAAATACATGTTTAGTGTATAGATATTAAATATATGTTTAGTGTATAAATATTAAATACATGTTTCGTGTACGAATATTAAATACATGTTTAGTGTATAAATATTAAATACATGTTTAGTGTATTAATATTAAATATATGTTTAGTTTATTAAAAATTAAATACATGTTTAGTGTATGAATATTAAATACATGTTTAGTGTATAAATGTTAAATACATGTTTAGTTCATGAATATTAAATACATGTTTAGTGTATTAATATTAAATATATATTTAGTTTATTAAAATTAAATACATGTTTTTGTATTAATGTTAAATACATTTTTAGTGTATTAGTATTAAATACATGTTTACTGTATTAATATTAAATACATGTTTAGTGTATAAATAATAACTACATGTTTAGTGTATGAATATTAAATACATGTTTAGTGTATAAATATTAAATACATGTTTAGTGTATTAATATTAAATATATGTTTAGTTTATTAAAATTAAATACATGTTTTTGTATAAATATTAAATACATGTTTAGTGTATGAATATTAAATACATGTTTAGTGTATAAATATTAAATACATGTTTAGTGTATGAATATTAAATACATGTTTAATGTATGAATATTAAAAAGATGTTTAGTGTATAAATATTAAATACATGTTTCGTGTACGAATATTAAATACATGTTTAGTGTATAAATATTAAATACATGTTTAATGTATGAATATTAAATTCATGTTTAGTGTATGAATATTAAATACATTTTTAATGTAGGAATATTAAATACATGTTTAGTGTATAAATATTAAATACATGTTTCGTGTATAATTATTAAATACATGTTAAGTGTATGAATATTAAATACATATTTAGTGTATGAATATTAAATACATGATTAGTGTATAACTATTAAATACATGTTCAGTGTATAAATATTAAATACATGTTTAGTGTAATAATATTAAATATATGTTTAGTTTATTAAAACTAAATACATGTTTTTGTATTAATATTAAATACATGTTTAGTGTATAAATATTAAATAAATGTTTAGTGTATGAATATTCAATACATGTTTAGTGTATGAATATTAAATACATGTTTAATGTATGAATATTAAATACATGTTTAGTGTATAAATATTAAATACATGTTTCATGTACGAATATTAAATACATGTTTAGTGTATAAATATTAAATACATGTTTAATGTATGAATATTAAATACATGTTTAGTGTATGAATATTAAATACATTTTTAATGTATGAATATTAAATACATATTTAGTGTATAAATATTAAATACATGTTAAGTGTATAAATATTAAATACATATTTAGTGTATAAATATTAAATACATGATTAGTGTATTAATATTAAATACATGATTAGTGTATACATATTAAATACATGTTTAGTGTATTAATATTAAATACATGTTTAGTGTATTAATATTAAATACATGTTTAGTGTATTAATATTAAATACATGTTTAGTGTATAAATAATAACAAAATGTTTAGTGTATGAATATTAAATACATGTTCAGTGTATGAATATTAAATACATGTTTAGTGTAATGATATTAAATACATGTTTTTGTATTAATATTAAATACATGTTTAGTGTATAAATATTAAATACATGTTTAGTGTATTAATATTAAATACATGTTTAGTGTATGAATATTAAATACATGTTTAGTGTATGAATATTAAATACATGTTTAGTGTGTGAATATTCAATACATGTTTACTGTATAAATATTAAATACATGTTTAGTGTATTAATATTAAATACATGTTTAGTGTATTAATATTAAATACATGTTTAGTGTATAAATAATAACTACATGTTTAGTGTATGAATATTAAATACATGTTTAGTGTATGAATGTTAAATACATGTTTAGTTTATGAATATTAAATACATGTTTAGTGTATTAATATTAAATATGTATTTAGTTTATTACAATTAAATACATGTTTTTGTATTAATATTAAATACATGTTTAGCGTATGAATATTAAATACATGTTTAGTGTATGAATATTGAATACATGTTTATTGTAAAATATTAAATACATGTTTAGTGTATTAATATTAAACACATGTTTAGTGTATGAATATTAAATACACTTTTAGTGTATGAATATTAAATACACGTTTAGTGTAAAAATATTAAATACATGTTTAGTGTATTAATATTAAATGTATATTTCGTTTATTAAAATTAAATACATGTTTTTGTATTAATATTAAATACATGTTTAGTGTATGAATATTTAATACATGTTTACTGTATTAATATTAAATACATGTTTAGTGTATAAATAATAACTACATGTTTAGTGTATGAATATTAAATACATGTTTAGTGAATAAATATTAAATAATTTTTTTATTGTATTAATATCAAATATATGTTTAGTTTATTAAAATTAAATACATGTTTTTGTATTAATATTAAATACATATTAAGTGTAAGAATAATAACTACATGTTTATTGAATGAATATTAAATACATGTTTAGTGTATAAATATTTAATACATGTTTACTGTATTAATATTAAATACATGTTTAGTGTATGAATAATAACTACATGTTTAGTGTATGAATATTAAACCCATGTTTAGTGTATAAATATTAAATACATCTTTAGTGTATTAATATTAAATATATGTTTAGTTTATTAAAAAATATGTTTAGTTTATTAAAAATTAAATACATAATCAGTGCATGAATATTAAATACATAATCAGTGTATTAATATTAAATACATGTTTAGTTTATGAATATTAAATACATGTTTAGTGTATTAATATTAAATATATATTTAGTTTATTAAAATTAAATACATTTTTTGTATTAATATTAAATACATGTTTAGTGTATTAATATTAAATACATATTTACTGTATTAATACTAAATACATGTTTAGTGTATAAATAATAACTACATGTTTAGTGTATGAATATTAAATACATGTTTAGTGTATTAATATTAAATATATGTTTAGTTTATTAAAATTAAATACATGTTTTTGTATAAATATTAAATACATGTTTAGTGTATGAATATTAAATACACGTTTAGTGTATACATATTGAATACATGTTTAGTGTATGAATATTAAATACATGTTTAATGTATGAATATTAAATACATGTTTAGTGTATAAATATTAAATACATGTTTCGTTTACGAATATTAAATACATGCTTAGTGTATGAATATTAAATACATGTTTAATGTATGAATATTAAATACATGTTTAGTGTATGAATATTAAATACATTTTAAATGTATGAATATTAAATACATGTTTAGTGTATAAATATTAAATACATGATTAGTGTATTAATATTAAATAATGATTAGTGTATAACTATTAAATACATGTTCAGTGTATTAATATTAAATACATGTTTAGTGTATAAATATTAAATACATGTTTAGTGTATGAATATTAAATGCATGTTTAGTGTATAATATTAAATACATGTTTAGTGTATGAATATTCAATACATGTTTACTGTATAAATATTAAACACATGTTTAGTATATTAATATTAAATATATGTTTAGTTTATTAAACTTAAATACATGTTGTGTATTAATATTAAATACATGTTTAGTGTATGAATATTAAATACACGTTTAGTGTATGAATATTAAATACATGTTTAGTTTATGAATATTAAATACATGTTTAGTGGATATATAATAAATACATATTTAGTGTATTAATATTAAATACATGTTTAGTGTATAAATATTAAATACATGTTTAGTGTATTAATATTAAATACATGTTTAGTGTATAAATAATAACTACATGTTTAGTGTATGAATATTAAATACATGATTAGTGTATGAATGTTAAATACATGTTTGGTTTATGAATATTAAATACATGTTTAGTGTATTAATATTAAATACACTTTTAGTGTATAAATATTAAATACACGTTTAGTGTAAAAATATTAAATACATGTTTAGTGTATTAATATTAAATATATGATTAGTTTATTAAAATTAAATACATGTTTTTGTATTAATATTAAATGCATATTAAGTGTAAGAATAATAACTACATGTTTATTGAATGAATATTAAATAAATGTTTAGTGTATGAATATTTAATACATGTTTAGTGTATTAATATTAAACATATGTTTAGTTTATTAAAATTAAATAAATGTTTTTGTATGAATATTAAATACATGTTTAGTGTATAAATATTAAATACATGTTTAGTGTATTAATATTAAATACATGTTTAGTGTATTAATATTAAATACACTTTTAGTGTATAAATATTAAATACATGTTTAGTGTATAAATATTAAATACATGTTTAGTGTATTAATATTAAATATATGATTAGTTTATTAAAATTAAACACATGTTTTTGTATTAATATTAAATACATATTAAGTGTAAGAATAATAACTACATGTTTATTGAATGAATATTAAATAAATGTTTAGTGTATGAATATTTAATACATGTTTAGTGTATTAATATTAAATATATGTTTGGTTTATTAAAATTAAATACATGTTTTTGTATTAATATTAAATACATGTTTAGTGTATTAATATTAAATATATGTTTAGTTTATTAAAATTAAATACATGTTTTTGTACAAATATTAGATACATGTTTAGTGTATTAATATTAAATACATGTTTAGTGTATTAATATTAAATATATGTATAGTTTATTCAAATTAAAAACATGTTTTTGTATTAATATTAAATACATATTAAGTGTAAGAATAATAACTACATGTTTATTGAATGAATATTAAATACATGTTTAGTGTATGAATATTTGATACATGTTTAGTGTATTAATATTAAATATGTGGTTAGTTTATTAAAATTAAATACATGTTTTTGTATTAATATTAAATACATGTTTAGTGTATTAATATTAAATATATGTTTAGTTTATTAAAATTAAATACATTCTTTTGTATTAATATTAAATACATGTTTTGTGTATTAATATTAAATACATGTTTAGTGTATTAATATTAAATACATGTTTAGTGTATAAATGTTAAATACATGTTTAGTGTATGAATATTAAATAAATGTTTAGTTTATTAAAATTAAATACATGTTTTGTATTAATATTAAATACATGTTTAGTGTATAAATATTAAATACATGTTTAGTGTATTAATATTAAATACATGTTTAGTGTATAAATATAAGTGTTTGAGAAACCAAACTTATGTAAAAAAAAATAAAAGAAACAAAAAAAAAGGAAAAAGAGAGATAGAGAGACGGAGAGGACCAGACTTATTAAGAGGGAACGTGCGCCCTCCTGTGGACTTCTGCCGCAACTGCACGCATAAAGAAATTCATTATTTCCAAGTGTGCCTTATTTAGAGGATAATAAATACATGTTTACGAAATGAATATTAAATATATGATTAGTATATGATTACATATACGTTTAGTATATGATTATTAAATACATGTTCAGTGTATTAATATTAAATACATGTTTAGTGTATGAATATTAAATACATATTTAGTGTATAAATATTAAATACGTGTTTAGTGTATAAATATAAAAAACAGGTTTAGTGTATGAATATTAAATACATGTTTAATTTATAAATATTAAATACATGTTTAGTGTATGAATATTAAATACATGTTTAATGTATGAATATTAAATACATGTTTAATGTATAAATATTAAATACATGTTTCGTGTACGAATATTAAATACATGTTTAGTGTATAAATATTAAATACATGTTTAATGTATGAATATTAAATACATGTTTAGTGTCTAAATAATAATTACATGTTTCGTGTACGAATATTAAATACATGTTTAGTGTATAAATATTAAATACATGTTTAATGTATGAATATTAAATACATGTTTAGTGTATTAATATTAAATATATGTTTAGATTATTAAAATTAAATACATGTTTAGTGTATAAATATTAAATACATGTTTAGTGTATTAATATTAAATATATGTTTAGTTTATTAAAATTAAATACATGTTTTTGTATAAATATTAAATACATGTTTAGTGTATGAATATTAAATACATGTTTAGTGTATAAATATTAAATACATGTTTAGTGTATGAATATTAAATACATGTTTAATGTATGAATATTAAATACATGTTTAGTGTATAAATATTAAATACATGTTTCGTGTACGAATATTAAATACATGTTTAGTGTATAAATATTAAATACATGTCTAATGTATGAATATTAAATACATGTTTAGTGTATGAATATTAAATACATTTTTAATGTATGAATATTAAATCTATGTTTAGTGTATAAATATTAAATACATGTTTTGTGAATAAATATTAAATACATGATTAGTGTATTAATATTAAATACATGATTAGTGTATAACTATTAATTACATGTTCAGTGTATAAATATTAAATACATGTTTAGTGTAATAATATTAAATATATGTTTAGTTTATTAAAATTAAATACATGTTTTTGTATTAATATTAAATACATGTTTAGTGTATAAATATTAAATACATGTTTAGTGTATGAATATTAAATGCATGTTTAGTGTATAATATTAAATACATGTTTAGTGTATGAATATTCAATACATGTTTACTGTATGAATATTAAATACATGTTTAGTGTATTAATATTAAATATATGTTTAGTGTATTAAAATTAAATACATGTTTTTGTATTAATATTAAATACATGTTTAGTGTATAGATATTAAATACATGTTTAGTGTATTAATATTAAATACATGTTTAGTGTATGAATATAAGTGTATGAGTAACAAAACTTATGTAAAAAAATAAAATAAAAGAAACAAAAAAAAAGGAAAAAGAGAGAGAGAGAGACGGAGAGGACCGGGCATATTAAGAGGGAACGTGCGCCCTCCTGTGGACTTCTGCCGCAACTGCACACATAAAGAAATTCATTATTTCCAAGTGTGCCTTATTTAGAGGATAATAAATACATGTTTACTGTATGAATATTAAATATATGATTAGTAAATAATTACATATATGTTTGGTATATGATTATTAAATACATGTTTAGTGTATGAATATTAAATACATGTTTAGTGTATTAATATTAAATATATATTTAGTTTATTAAAATTAAATACATGTTTTTGTATTAATATTAAATACATGTTTAGTGTATAAATATTTAATACATGTTTACTGTATTAATATTAAATACATATTTAGTGTATAAATAATAACTACATGTTTAGTGTATGAATATTAAATACATGTTTAGTGTATAAATATTAAATACATGTTTAGTGTATTAATATTAAATATATGTTTAGTTTATTAAAATTAAATACATGTTTTTGTATTAATATTAAATACATATTAAGTGTAAGAATAATAACTACATATTTATTGAATGAATATTAAATACATGTTTAGTGTATAAATATTTAATACATGTTTACTGTATTAATATTAAATACATGTTTAGTGTATGAATAATAACTACATGTTTAGTGTATGAATATTAAATACATGTTTAGTGTATAAATATTAAATACATGTTTAGTGTATTAATATTAAATATATGTTTAGTTTGTTAAAAATTAAATACATGTTTAGTGTATGAATATTAAATACATGTTTAGTGTATAAATGTTAAATACATGTTTAGTTCATGAATATTAAATACATGTTTAGTGTATTAATATTAAATATATATTTAGTTTATTAAAATTAAATACATGTTTTTGTATTAATATTAAATACATTTTTAGTGTATTAATATTAAATACATGTTTACTGTATTAATATTAAATACATGTTTAGTGTATAAATAATAACTACATGTTTAGTGTATGAATATTAAATACATGTTTAGTGTATAAATATTAAATACATGTTTAATGTATGAATATTAAAAAGATGTTTAGTGTATAAATATTAAATACATGTTTCGTGTACGAATATTAAATACATGTTTAGTGTATAAATATTAAATACATGTTTAATGTATGAATATTAAATTCATGTTTAGTGTATGAATATTAAATACATTTTTAATGTAGGAATATTAAATACATGTTTAGTGTATAAATATTAAATACATGTTTCGTGTATAATTATTAAATACATGTTAAGTGTATGAATATTAAATACATATTTAGTGTATGAATATTAAATACATGATTAGTGTATAACTATTAAATACATGTTCAGTGTATAAATATTAAATACATGTTTAGTGTAATAATATTAAATATATGTTTCGTGTACGAATATTAAATACATGTTTAGTGTATAAATATTAAATACATGTTTAATGTATGAATATTAAATACATGTTTAGTGTATGAATATTAAATACATTTTTAATGTATGAATATTAAATACATATTTAGTGTATAAATATTAAATACATGTTAAGTGTATTAATATTAAATACATGTTTAGTGTATTAATATTAAATACATGTTTAGTGTATTAATATTAAATACATGTTTAGTGTATAAATAATAACAAAATGTTTAGTGTATGAATATTAAATACATGTTCAGTGTATAAATATTAAATACATGTTTAGTGTAATGATATTAAATACATGTTTTTGTATTAATATTAAATACATGTTTAGTGTATAAATATTAAATACATATTTAGTGTATTAATATTAAATACATGTTTAGTGTATGAATATTAAATACATGTTTAGTGTATGAATATTAAATACATGTTTAGTGTGTGAATATTCAATACATGTTTACTGTATAAATATTAAATACATGTTTAGTGTATTAATATTAAATACATGTTTAGTGTATTAATATTAAATACATGTTTAGTGTATAAATAATAACTACATGTTTAGTGTATGAATATTAAATACATGTTTAGTGTATGAATGTTAAATACATGTTTAGTTTATGAATATTAAATACATGTTTAGTGTATTAATATTAAATATGTATTTAGTTTATTACAATTAAATACATGTTTTTGTATTAATATTAAATACATGTTTAGTGTATGAATATTAAATACATGTTTAGTGTATGAATATTGAATACATGTTTATTGTAAAATATTAAATACATGTTTAGTGTATTAATATTAAACACATGTTTAGTGTATGAATATTAAATACACTTTTAGTGTATGAATATTAAATACACGTTTAGTGTAAAAATATTAAATACATGATTAGTGTATTAATATTAAATGTATATTTCGTTTATTAAAATTAAATACATGTTTTTGTATTAATATTAAATACATGTTTAGTGTATGAATATTTAATACATGTTTACTGTATTAATATTAAATACATGTTTAGTGTATAAATAATAACTACATGTTTAGTGTATGAATATTAAATACATGTTTAGTGAATAAATATTAAATAATTTTTTTATTGTATTAATATCAAATATATGTTTAGTTTATTAAAATTAAATACATGTTTTTGTATTAATATTAAATACATATTAAGTGTAAGAATAATAACTACATGTTTATTGAATGAATATTAAATACATGTTTAGTGTATAAATATTTAATACATGTTTACTGTATTAATATTAAATACATGTTTAGTGTATGAATAATAACTACATGTTTAGTGTATGAATATTAAACCCATGTTTAGTGTATAAATATTAAATACATCTTTAGTGTATTAATATTAAATATATGTTTAGTTTATTAAAAAATATGTTTAGTTTATTAAAAATTAAATACATAATCAGTGCATGAATATTAAATACATAATCAGTATATTAATATTAAATACATGTTTAGTTTATGAATATTAAATACATGTTTAGTGTATTAATATTAAATATATATTTAGTTTATTAAAATTAAATACATTTTTTGTATTAATATTAAATACATGTTTAGTGTATTAATATTAAATACATATTTACTGTATTAATACTAAATACATGTTTAGTGTATAAATAATAACTACATGTTTAGTGTATGAATATTAAATACATGTTTAGTGTATTAATATTAAATATATGTTTAGTTTATTAAAATTAAATACATGTTTTTGTATAAATATTAAATACATGTTTAGTGTATGAATATTAAATACACGTTTAGTGTATAAATATTGAATACATGTTTAGTGTATGAATATTAAATACATGTTTAATGTATGAATATTAAATACATGTTTAGTGTATAAATATTAAATACATGTTTCGTTTACGAATATTAAATACATGCTTAGTGTATGAATATTAAATACATGTTTAATGTATGAATATTAAATACATGTTTAGTGTATGAATATTAAATACATTTTAAATGTATGAATATTAAATACATGTTTAGTGTATGAATATTAAATACATGATTAGTGTATTAATATTAAATAATGATTAGTGTATAACTATTAAATACATGTTCAGTGTATTAATATTAAATACATGTTTAGTGTATAAATATTAAATACATGTTTAGTGTATGAATATTAAATGCATGTTTAGTGTATAATATTAAATACATGTTTAGTGTATGAATATTCAATACATGTTTACTGTATAAATATTAAACACATGTTTAGTATATTAATATTAAATATATGTTTAGTTTATTAAACTTAAATACATGTTGTGTATTAATATTAAATACATGTTTAGTGTATGAATATTAAATACACGTTTAGTGTATGAATATTAAATACATGTTTAGTTTATGAATATTAAATACATGTTTAGTGGATATATAATAAATACATATTTAGTGTATTAATATTAAATACATGTTTAGTGTATAAATATTAAATACATGTTTAGTGTATTAATATTAAATACATGTTTAGTGTATAAATAATAACTACATGTTTAGTGTATGAATATTAAATACATGATTAGTGTATGAATGTTAAATAAATGTTTGGTTTATGAATATTAAATACATGTTTAGTGTATTAATATTAAATACACTTTTAGTGTATAAATATTAAATACACGTTTAGTGTAAAAATATTAAATACATGTTTAGTGTATTAATATTAAATATATGATTAGTTTATTAAAATTAAATACATGTTTTTGTATTAATATTAAATGCATATTAAGTGTAAGAATAATAACTACATGTTTATTGAATGAATATTAAATAAATGTTTAGTGTATGAATATTTAATACATGTTTAGTGTATTAATATTAAACATATGTTTAGTTTATTAAAATTAAATATATGATTAGTGTGTAATTACATATACGTTTAGTATATGATTATTAAATACATAATCAGTGTATTAATATTAAATACATAATCAGTGTATTAATATTAAATACATGTTTAGTGTATGAATATTAAATACATGTTTAGTGTATAAATATTAAATACATGTTTAATGTATGAATATTAAATACATGTTTTGTGTATGAATATTAAATACATGTTTAATGTATTAATATTAAATACATCTTTAGTGTATAAATATTAAATACATGTTTCGTGTATAAATATTAAATACATGTTAAGTGTATAAATATTAAATACATATTTAGTGTATAAATATTAAATACATGATTAGAGTATTAATACTAAATACATGATTAGTGTATAAATATTAAATACATGTTTGGTGTATTAATATTAAATACATGTTTAGTGTATTAATATTAAATACATGTTTAGTGTCTAAATAATAACTAAATGTTTAGTGTATGAATATTAAATACCTGTTTAGTGTATAAATATTAAATACATGTTTAGTGTAATAATATTAAATATATGTTTAGTTTATTAAAATTAAATACATGTTTTTGTATTAATATTAAATACATGTTAAGTGTATAAATCTCAAATACATGATAAGTGTATTAATATTAAATTCATGTTTTAGTGTATAAATGTTAAATATATGTTTAGTGTAATAATATTAAATATATGTTTAGTTTATTAAAATTAAATACATGTTTTTGTATTAATATTAAATGCATGTTAAGTGTATAAATCTCAAATACATGTTTAGTGTATTAATATTAGATTCATGTTTAGTGTATGAATGTTAAATATATGTTTAGTGTATGAATATTAAATACATGTTTAGTTTATTAAAATGAAATACATGTTTTTGTATTAATATTAAATACATGTTTAGTGTATAAATATTAAATACATGTTTAGTGTATTAATATTAAATACATGTTTAGTGTACGAATATTAAATACATGTTTAGTGTATGAATATTAAATACATGTTTAGTGTATGAATATTCAATACATGTTTACTGTATAAATATTAAATACATGATTAGTGTATTAATATTAAATACATGATTAGTGTATGAATATTAAATACATGTTTAGTGTATTAATATTAAATACATGTTTAGTGTATTAATATTAAATACATGTTTAGTGTACAAATAATAACTAAATGTTTAGTGTATTAATATTAAATACATGTTTACTGTATTAATATTAAATACATGTTTAGTGTATAAATAATAACTACATGTTTAGTGTATGAATATTAAATACATGTTTAGTGAATAAATATTAAATACATGTTTAGTGTATTAATATTAAATATATGTTTAATTTATTAAAATTAAATACATGTTTTTGTATAAATATTAAATACATGTTTAGTGTATGAATATTAAATACATGTTTAGTGTATGAATATTAAATACATGTTTGTGTATAAATATTAAATACATGTTTAGTGTATTAATATTAAATATATGTTTAGTTTATTAAACTTAAATACATGTTTTTGTATTAAAATTAAATGCATGTTTAGTGTATAAATATTAAATACAGGTTTAATGTATTAATATTAAATACATGTTTAGTGTATGAATAATAACTACATGTTTAGTGTATTAATATTAAATATGTGTTTACTTTATTAAAATTAAATAAATGTTTTTGTATTAATATTAAATACATGTTTAGTGTATAAATATTAAATACAGGTTTAATGTATTAATATTAAATACATGTTTAGTGTATGAATAATAACTACAGGTTTAGTGTATAAATATTAAATACATGTTTAGTGTATGAATGTTAAATACATGTTTAGTTTATGAATATTAAATACATGTTTAGTGTATTAATATTAAATATATATTTAGTTTATTAAAATTAAATACATGTTCTGTATTAATATTAAATACATGTTTAGTGTATAAATATTAAATACATTTTTAGTGTATTAATATTAAATACATGTTTAGTGTATGAATATTAAATACATGTTTAGTGTATGAATATTAAATACATGTTTAGTGTATTATATTAAATACATGTTTAGTGTATTAATATTAAATCCACTTTTAGTGTATAAATAGTAAATACAAGTTTAGTGTAACAATATTAAATACATGTTTAGTGTATTAATATTAAATATATGTATAGTTTATTCAAATTAAATACATGTTTTTGTATTAATATTAAATACATGTTTAGTGTATTAATATTAAATACATGTTTAGTGTATTAATATTAAATACATGTTTAGTGTACAAATAATAACTAAATGTTTAGTGTATTAATATTAAATACATGTTTACTGTATTAATATTAAATACATGTTTAGTGTATAAATAATAACTACATGTTTAGTGTATGAATATTAAATACATGTTTAGTGTATAAATATTAAATACATGTTTAGTGTATTAATATTAAATATATGTTTAATTTATTAAAATTAAATACATGTTTTTGTATAAATATTAAATACATGTTTAGTGTATGAATATTAAATACATGTTTAGTGTATGAATATTAAATACATGTTTGTGTATAAATATTAAATACATGTTTAGTGTATTAATATTAAATATATGTTTAGTTTATTAAAATTAAATACATGTTTTTGTATTAAAATTAAATACATGTTTAGTGTATAAATATTAAATACAGGTTTAATGTATTAATATTAAATACATGTTTAGTGTATGAATAATAACTACATGTTTAGTGTATTAATATTAAATATGTGTTTACTTTATTAAAATTAAATAAATGTTTTCGTATTAATATTAAATACATGTTTAGTGTATAAATATTAAATACAGGTTTAATGTATTATAATATTAAATACATGTTTAGTGTAATGAATAATAACTACAGGTGTTTAGTGTATAAATATTAAATACATGTTTAGTGTATGAATGTTAAATACATGTTAGTTTATGAATATTACAATACATGTTTAGTGTCATTAATATTAAATATATATTTAGTTTATTAAAATTAAATACATGTTCTGTATTAATATTAAATACATGTTTAGTGTATAAATATTAAATACATGTTTAGTGTATTAATATTGAATACATGTTTAGTGTATGAATATTAAAATACATGTTTAGTGTATGAATATTAAATATATGTTTAGTGTAATTATATTAAATACATGTTTAGTGTATTAATATTAAATACACTTTTAGTGTATAAATAGTAAATACAAGTTTAGTGTAACAATATTAAATACATGTTTAGTGTATTAATATTAAATATATGTATAGTTTATTCAAATTAAATACATGTTTTTGAAATAATATTAAATACATTTTAAGTGTAAGAATAATAACTACATGTTTATTGAATGAATATTAAATACATGTTTGTGTATGAATATTTAATACATGTTTAGTGTATTAATATTAAATATGTGGTTAGTTTATTAAAATTAAATACATGTTTTTGTATTAATATTAAATACATGTTTAGTGTATTAATATTAAATATATGTTTAGTTTATTAACATTAAATACATGTTTTTGTATTAATATTAAATACATGTTTTGTGTATTAATATTAAATACATGTTTAGTGTATTAATATTAAATACATGTTTAGTGTATAAATGTTAAATAATGTTTAGTGTATGAATATTTAAATAAATGTTTAGTTTATTAAAATTAAATACATGTTTTGTATTAATATTAAATACATGTTTAGTGTATAAATATTACAATACATGTTTAGTGTATTAATACTTAAGATACATGTTTAGTGTATAAATATAAGTGTTTGAGAAACCAAACTTATGTAAAAAAAAATAAAGAAACAAAAAAAAAAGGAAAAAGAGAGATAGAGAGACGGAGAGGACCAGACTATTAAGAGGGAAACGTGCGCCCTCCTGTGGACTTCTGCGCAACTGCACGCATAAAGAAATTCATTATTTCCAAGTGTGCCTTATTTAGAGGATAATAAATACATGTTTACTAAATGAATATTAAATATATGATTAGTATATGATTACATATACGTTTAGTATATGATTATTAAATACATGTTCAGTGTATTAATATTAAATACATGTTTAGTGTATGAATATTAAATACATATTAGTGTATAAATATTAAATACATGTTTAGTGTATAAATATAAAAAACAGGTTTAGTGTATGAATATTAAATACATGTTTAATGTATAAATACTAAATACATGTTTAGTGTATGGAATATTAAATACATGTTTAATGTATGAATATTAAATACATGTTTAGTGTATAAATATTAAATACATGTTTCGTGTACGAATATTAAATACATGTTTAGTGTATAAATCATTAAATACATGTTTAATGTATGAATAGTAAATACATGTTAGTGTATGAATAATAAGTACATGTTTAGTGTATGAATATTAAATACATGTTTAGTGTATAAATATTAAATACATGTTTAGTGTATTTATATTAAAATATATGTATAGTTTATTAAAATTAAATACTTGTTTAGTGTATAAATATATAATACATGTTAAGTGTATTAATATTAAATATATGTTTAGTTTATTAAATTAAATACATGTTTTTGTATAAATATTAAATACCATGTTTAGTGTATGAATATTAAATACATGTTTAGTGTATAAATATTAAATACATGTTTAGTGTATGAATATTAAATACATGTATTAATGTATGAATATAAATACATGTTTAGTGTATAAATATTAAATACATGTTTCGTGTACGAATATTAAATACATGTTTAGTGTATAAACTATTAAATACATGTTTAATTTATGAATATTAAATACATGTTTAGTGTATGAATATTAAATAATTTTTTAATGTATGAATATTAAATCTATGTTTAGTGTATAAATATTAAATACATGTTTGTGAATAAATATTAAATACATGTTAAGTGTATGAATATTAAATACATATTTAGTGTATGAATATTAAATACATGATTAGTGTATTAATATTAAATACATGATTAGTGTATAACTATTAATTACATGTTCAGTGTATGAATATTAAATACATGTTTAGTGTAATAATATTAAATATATGTTTAGTTTATTAAAATTAAATACATGTTTTTGTATTAATATTAAATACATGTTAGTGTATAAATATTAAATACATGTTAGTGTATGATATTAAATGCATGTTTAGTGTATAATATTAAAATACATGTTTAGTGTATGAATATTGCAATACATGTTTACTGTATAAATATTAAATACATGTTTAGTGTATTAATATTAAATATATGTTTAGTTTATTAAACTTAAATACATGTTTTGTATTAATATTAAATACATGTTTAGTGTATGAATATTAAATACACGTTTAGTGTATGAATATTAAATACATGTTTAGTTTATGAATTTAAATACATGTTTAGTGGATATATAATAAATACATATTAGTGTATTAATATTAAATATATGTTTAGTGTATTAAAATTAAATACATGTTTTTGTATTAATATTAAATACATGTTTAGTGTATAGATATTAAATACATGTTAGTAGTGTATAAATAATAAGTGTAATGAGTAACAAAACTTATGTAAAAAAATAAATAAAAGAAACAAAAAAAAAAGGAAAAAGAGAAAGAGAGAGACGGAGAGGACCGGGCATATTAAGAGGGAACGTGCGCCCTCCTGTGGACTTCTGCCACAATTGCACACATAAAGAAATTCATTATTTTCCAAGTGTGCCTTATTTAGAGGATAATAAATACATGTTTACTGTATGAATATTAAATATATGATTAGTAAATAATTACATATATGTTTGGTATATGATTATTAAATACATGTTTAGTGTATGAATATTAAATACATGTTTAGTGTATTAATATTAAATATATATTTAGTTTTTTAAAATTAAATACATGTTTTTGTATTAATATTAAATACATGTTTAGTGTATAAATATTTAATACATGTTTACTGTATTAATATCTAGATACATGTTTAGTGTATAAATAATAACTACATGGTTGTAGTGTATTAATATTATAATATATGTTTAGTTTATTAAAATTAAATACATGTTTTTGTATTAATATTAAATACATATTAAGTTTAAGAATAATAACATACAATATTTATTGAATGAATATTAAATACATGTTTAGTGTATAAAATATTTAATACATGTTTACTGTATTAATATTAAATACATGTTTAGTGTATGAATAATAACTACATGTTTAGTGTATGAATATTAAATACATGTTTAGTGTATAAATATTAAAATACATGTTTAGTTTATTAATATTAAATATATGTTTAGTTTATTAAAAATTAAATACATGTTTAGTGTATGAATATTAAATACATGTTTAGTGTATAAATGTTAAATACATGTTTAGTTCATGAATATTAAATACATGTTTAGTGTATTAATATTAAATATATATTAGTTTATTAAAATTAAATACATGTTTTGTATTAATATTTAAATACATTTTTAGTGTATTAATATTAAATACATGTTTACTGTATTAATATTAAATACATGTTTAGTGTATAAATAATAACTACATGTTTAGTATATGAATATTAAATACATGTTTAGTGTAATAATAATAACTACATGTTTAGTGTATGAATATTAAATACATGTTTAGTGTATAAATATTAAATACATGTTTAGTGTATTAATATTAAATATATGTTTAGTTTATTAAAATTAAATACATGTTTTTGTATTAATATTCAATACATATTAAGTGTAAGAATAATAACTACATATTTATTGAATGAATATTAAATACATGTTTAGTGTATAACTATATTTAATACATGTTTACTGTATTAATATTAAATACATGTTTAGTGTATGAATAATAACTACATGTTTAGTGTATGAATATTAAATACATGTATTAGTGTATAAATATTAAATACATGTTAGTGTATTAATATTAAATATATGTTTAGTTATTAAAAATTAAATACATGTTTAGTGTATGAATGTTAAATACATGTTTAGTTATGAATATTAAATACATGTTTAGGTGTATTAATATTAAATATGTATTTAGTTTATTACAATTAAATACATGTTTTTGTATTAATATTAAATACACTGTTTAGTGTATGAATATTAAATACATGTTTAGTGTATGAATATTGAATACATGTTTAGTGTAAAATATTAAATACATGTTTAGTGTATTAATATTAAACACATGTTTAGTGTATGAATATTAAATACACTTTTAGTGTATGAATATTAAATACACGTTTAGTGTAAAAATATTAAATACATGTTTAGTGTATTAATATTAAATGTATATTTTCGTTTATTAAAATTAAATACATGTTTTTGTATTAATATTGAAATACATGTTTAGTGTATAAATATTTAATACATGTTTACTGTATTAATATTAAATACATGTTAGTGTATAAATAATAACTACATGTTTAGTGTATGAATATTAAATACATGTTTAGTGTATAAATATTAAATAATTTTTTTATTGTATTAATATCAAATATATGTTTAGTTTATTCAAATTAAATACATGTTTTTGTATTAATTATTAAATACATATTAAGTGTAAATAATAACTACATGTTTATTGAATGAATATTAAATACATGTTTAGTGTATAAATATTTAATACATGTTTACAGTATTAATATTAAATACACGTTTAGTGTATGAATAATAACTACATGTTTAGTGTATGAATATTAAATACATGTTTAGTGTATAAATATTAAATACATCTTTAGTGTATTAATATTAAATATATGTTTAGTTTATTAAAAATTAAATACATGTTTAGTCGTATGAACATTAAATACATGTTTAGTGTATAATTGTTAAATACATGTTTAGTTTATGAATATTAAATACATGTTTAGTGTATTAATATTAAATATATATTTAGTTTATTAAAATTAAATACATGTTTTTGTATTAATATTAAATACATGTTTAGTGTATTAATATTAAATACATATTTACTGTATTAATATTAAATACATGTTTAGTGTATAAATAATAACTACATGTTTAGTGTATGAATATTAAATACATGTTTAGTGTATTAATATTAAATATATGTTTAGTTTATTAAAATTAAATACATGTTTTTGGTATAAATAATTAAATACATGTTTAGTGTATGAATATTAAATACATGTTTAGTGTATAAATATTAAATACATGTTTAGTGTATGAATATTAAATACATGTTTAATGTATGAATAATAAATACATGTTTAGTGTATAAATATTAAATACATGTTTCGTTTACAAATATTAAATAAATGCTTAGTGTATGAATATTAAATACATGTTTAATGTATGAATATTAAATACATGTTTAGTGTATGAATATTAAATACATTTTTAATGTATGAATATTAAATACATGTTTAGTGTATAAATATTAAATACATGATTAGTGTATTAATATTAAATAATGATTAGTGTATAACTATTAAATACATGTTCAGTGTATTAATATTAAATACATGTTTAGTGTATAAATATTAAATACATGTTTTGTGTATGAATATTAAATGCATGTTTAGTGTATAATATTAAATACATGTTTAGTGTATGAATATTCAATACATGTTTACTGTATAAATATTAAATACATGTTTAGTATATTAATATTAAATATATGTTTAGTTTATTAAACTTAAATACATGTTGTGTATTAATATTAAATACATTTTTAGTGTATGAATATTAAATACACGTTTATTGTATGAATATTAAATACATGTTTAGTTTATGAATATTAAATACATGTTTAGTGGATATATAATAAATACATATTTAGTGTATTAATATTAAATACATGTTTAGTGTATAAATATTAAATAATTGTTTAGTGTATTAATATTAAATACATGTTTAGTGTATAAATAATAACTACATGTTTAGTGTATGAATATTAAATACATGATTAGTGTATAAATGTTAAATACATGTTTAGTTTATGAATATTAAATACATGTTTAGTGTATTAATATTAAATACACTTTTAGTGTATAAATATTAAATACACGTTTAGTGTAAAAATATTAAATACATGTTTAGTGTATTAATATTAAATATATGATTAGTTTATTAAAATTAAATACATGTTTTTGTATTAATATTAAATACATATTAAGTGTAAGAATAATAACTACATGTTTATTGAATGAATATTAAATAAATATTTTGTGTATGAATATTTAATACATGTTTAGTGTATTAATATTAAATATATGTTTAATTTATTAAAATTAAATAAATGTTTTTGTATGAATATTAAATACATGTTTAGTGTATAAATATTAAATACATGTTTACTGTATGAAAATTAAATATATGATTAGTGTGTAATTACATATACGTTTAGTATATGATTATTAAATACATAATCAGTGTATTAATATTAAATACATAATCAGTGTATTAATATTAAATACATGTTTAGTGTATGAATATTAAATACATGTTTAGTGTATAAATATTAAATACATGTTTAATGTATGAATATTAAATACATGTTTAGTGTATGAATATTAAATACATGTTTAATGTATTAATATTAAATACATCTTTAGTGTATAAATATTAAAAACATGTTTCGTGTATAAATATTAAATACATGTTAAGTGTATAAATATTAAATACATATTTAGTGTATAAATATTAAATAAATTTTTTGAGTATTCATACTAAATACATGATTAGTGTATAAATATTAAATACATGTTTGGTGTATTAATATTAAATACATGTTTAGTGTATTAATATTAAATACATGTTTAGTGTCTAAATAATAACTAAATGTTTAGTGTATGAATATTAAATACATGTTTAGTGTATAAATATTAAATACATGTTTAGTGTAATAATATTAAATATATGTTTAGTTTATTAAAATTAAATACATGTTTTTGTATTAATATTAAATACAAGTTAAGTGTATAAATCTCAAATACATGTTAAGTGTATTAATATTAAATTCATGTTTTAGTGTATAAATGTTAAATATATGTTTAGTGTAATAATATTAAATATATGTTTAGTTTATTAAAATTAAATACATGTTTTTGTATTAATACTAAATGCATGTTAAGTGTATAAATCTCAAATACATGTTAAGTGTATTAATATTAGATTCATGTTTAGTGTATGAATGTTAAATATATGTTTAGTGTATGAATATTAAATACATGTTTAGTTTATTAAAATGAAATACATGTTTTTGTATTAATATTAAATACATGTTTAGTGTATAAATATTAAATACATGTTTAGTGTATTAATATTAAATACATGTTTAGTGTACGAATATTAAATACATGTTTAGTGTATGAATATTAAATACATGTTTAGTGTATGAATATTCAATACATGTTTACTGTATAAATATTAAATACATGATTAGTGTATTAATATTAAATACATGATTAGTGTATAAATATTAAATAGATGTTTAGTGTATTATATTAAATACATGTTTAGTGTATTAATATTAAATACATGTTTAGTGTACAAATAATAACTAAATGTTTAGTGTATTAATATTAAATACATGTTTACTGTATTAATATTAAATACATGTTTAGTGTATAAATAATAACTACATGTTTAGTGTATGAATATTAAATACATGTTTAGTGTATAAATATTAAATACATGTTTAGTGTATTAATATTAAATATATGTTTAATTTATTAAAATTAAATACATGTTTTTGTATAAATATTAAATACATGTTTAGTGTATGAATATTAAATACATGTTTAGTGTATAAATATTAAATACATGTTTAGTGTATGAATATTAAATACATGTTTAGTGTATGAATATTAAATACATGTTTGTGTATAAATATTACATACATGTTTAGTGTATTAATATTAAATATATGTTTAGTTTATTAAACTTAAATACATGTTTTTGTATTAAAATTAAATACACATTTAGTGTATGAATATTAAATACATGTTTAGTTTATGAATATTAAATACATGTTTAGTGGATAAATAATAAATAAATATTTAGTGTATTAATATTAAATACATGTTTAGTGTATAAATATTAAATACATGTTTAGCGTATAAATATTAAATACATGTTTAGTGTATTAATATTAAATATGTGTTTACTTTATTAAAATTAAATAAATGTTTTTGTATTAATATTAAATACATGTTTAGTGTATAAATATTTAATACAGGTTTAATGTATTAATATTAAATACATGTTTAGTGTATGAATAATAACTACAGGTTTAGTGTATAAATATTAAATACATGTTTAGTGTATGAATGTTAAATACATGTTTAGTTTATGAATATTAAATACATGTTTAGTGTATTAATATTAAATATATATTTAGTTTATTAAAATTAAATACATGTTCTGTATTAATATTAAATACATGTTTAGTGTATAAATATTAAATACATGTTTAGTGTATTAATATTAAATACATGTTTAGTGTATGAATATTAAATACATGTTTAGTGTATGAATATTAAATACATGTTTAGTGTATTATATTAAATACATGTTTAGTGTATTAATATTAAATACACTTTTAGTGTATAAATAGTAAATACAAGTTCAGTGTAACAATATTAAATACATGTTTAGCGTATTAATATTAAATATATGTATAGTTTATTCAAATTAAATACATGTTTTTGTATTAATATTAAATACATGTTTAGTGTATAAATATTAAATACATGTTTAGTGTATAAATAATAACTACATGTTTAGTGTATGAATATTAAATACATGTTTAGTGTATTAATATTAAATATATGTTTAGTTTATTCAAATTAAATACATGTTTTTGTATAAATATTAAATACATGTTTAGTGTATGAATATTAAATACATGTTTAGTGTATAAATATTAAATACATGTTTAGTGTATGAATATTAAATACATGTTTAATGTATGAATATTAAATACATGTTTAGTGTGTGAATATTCAATACATGTTTACTGTATAAATATTAAATACATGTTTAGTGTATTAATATTAAATACATGTTTAGTGTATTAATATTAAATACATGTTTAGTGTATAAAAAATAACTACATGTTTAGTGTATGAATATTAAATACATGTTTAGTGTATGAATGTTAAATACATGTTTAGTTTATGAATATTAAATACATGTTTAGTGTATTAATATTAAATATGTATTTAGTTTATTACAATTAAATACATGTTTTTGTATTAATATTAAATACATGTTTAGTGTATGAATATTAAATACATGTTTAGTGTATGAATATTGAATACATGTTTATTGTAAAATATTAAATACATGTTTAGTGTATTAATATTAAACACATGTTTAGTGTATGAATATTAAATACACTTTTAGTGTATGAATATTAAATACACGTTTAGTGTAAAAAATATTAAATACATGTTTAGTGTATTAATATTAAATGTATATTTCGTTTATTAAAATTAAATACATGTTTTTGTATTAATATTAAATACATGTTTAGTGTATGAATATTTAATACATGTTTACTGTATTAATATTAAATACATGTTTAGTGTATAAATAATAACTACATGTTTAGTGTATGAATATTAAATACATGTTTAGTGAATAAATATTAAATATTTTTTTTATTGTATTAATATCAAATATATGTTTAGTTTATTAAAATTAAATACATGTTTTAGTATTAATATTAAATACATATTAAGTGTAAGAATAATAACTACATGTTTATTGAATGAATATTAAATACATGTTTAGTGTATAAATATTTAATACATGTTTACTGTATTAATATTAAATACATGTTTAGTGTATGAATATTAAACCCATGTTTAGTGTATAAATATTAAATACATCTTTAGTGTATTAATATTAAATATATGTTTAGTTTATTAAAAAATATGTTTAGTTTATTAAAAATTAAATACATAATCAGTGCATGAATATTAAATACATAATCAGTGTATTAATATTAAATACATGTTTAGTTTATGAATATTAAATACATGTTTAGTGTATTAATATTAAATATATATTTAGTTTATTAAAATTAAATACATTTTTTGTATTAATATTAAATACATGTTTAGTGTATTAATATTAAATACATATTTACTGTATTAATACTAAATACATGTTTAGTGTATAAATAATAACTACATGTTTAGTGTATGAATATTAAATACATGTTTAGTGTATTAATATTAAATATATGTTTAGTTTATTAAAATTAAATACATGTTTTTGTATAAATATTAAATACATGTTTAGTGTATGAATATTAAATACATGTTTAGTGTATAAATATTGAATACATGTTTATTGTATGAATATTAAATACATGTTTAATGTATGAATATTAAATACATGTTTAGTGTATAAATATTAAATACATGTTTCGTTTACGAATATTAAATACATGCTTAGTGTATGAATATTAAATACATGTTTAATGTATGAATATTAAATACATGTTTAGTGTATGAATATTAAATACATTTTAAATGTATGAATATTAAATACATGTTTAGTGTATAAATATTAAATACATGATTAGTGTATTAATATTAAATAATGATTAGTGTATAACTATTAAATACATGTTCAGTGTATTAATATTAAATACATGTTTAGTGTATAAATATTAAATACATGTTTAGTGTATGAATATTAAATGCATGTTTAGTGTATAATATTAAATACATGTTTAGTGTATGAATATTCAATACATGTTTACTGTATAAATATTAAACACATGTTTAGTATATTAATATTAAATATATGTTTAGTTTATTAAACTTAAATACATGTTGTGTATTAATATTAAATACATGTTTAGTGTATGAATATTAAATACACGTTTAGTGTATGAATATTAAATACATGTTTAGTTTATGAATATTAAATACATGTTTAGTGGATATATAATAAATACATATTTAGTGTATTAATATTAAATACATGTTTAGTGTATAAATATTAAATACATGTTTAGTGTATTAATATTTATTACATGTTTAGTGTATAAATAATAACTACATGTTTAGTGTATGAATATTAAATACATGATTAGTGTATGAATGTTAAATACATGTTTGGTTTATGAATATTAAATACATGTTTAGTGTATTAATATTAAATACACTTTTAGTGTATAAATATTAAATACACGTTTAGTGTAAAAATATTAAATACATGTTTAGTGTATTAATATTAAATATATGATTAGTTTATTAAAATTAAATACATGTTTTTGTATTAATATTAAATGCATATTAAGTGTAAGAATAATAACTACATGTTTATTGAATGAATATTAAATAAATGTTTAGTGTATGAATATTTAATACATGTTTAGTGTATTAATATTAAACATATGTTTAGTTTATTAAAATTAAATATATGATTAGTGTGTAATTACATATACGTTTAGTATATGATTATTAAATACATAATCAGTGTATTAATATTAAATACATAATCAGTGTATTAATATTAAATACATGTTTAGTGTATGAATATTAAATACATGTTTAGTGTATAAATATTAAATACATGTTTAATGTATGAATATTAAATACATGTTTTGTGTATGAATATTAAATACATGTTTAATGTATTAATATTAAATACATCTTTAGTGTATAAATATTAAATACATGTTTCGTGTATAAATATTAAATACATGTTAAGTGTATAAATATTAAATACATATTTAGTGTATAAATATTAAATACATGATTAGAGTATTAATACTAAATACATGATTAGTGTATAAATATTAAATACATGTTTGGTGTATTAATATTAAATACATGTTTAGTGTATTAATATTAAATATATGTTTAGTGTCTAAATAATAACTAAATGTTTAGTGTATGAATATTAAATACCTGTTTAGTGTATAAATATTAAATACATGTTTAGTGTAATAATATTAAATATATGTTTAGTTTATTAAAATTAAATACATGTTTTTGTATTAATATTAAATACATGTTAAGTGTATAAATCTCAAATACATGTTAAGTGTATTAATATTAAATTCATGTTTTAGTGTATAAATGTTAAATATATGTTTAGTGTAATAATATTAAATATATGTTTAGTTTATTAAAATTAAATACATGTTTTTGTATTAATATTAAATGCATGTTAAGTGTATAAATCTCAAATACATGTTTAGTGTATTAATATTAGATTCATGTTTAGTGTATGAATGTTAAATATATGTTTAGTGTATGAATATTAAATACATGTTTAGTTTATTAAAATGAAATACATGTTTTTGTATTAATATTAAATACATGTTTAGTGTATAAATATTAAATACATGTTTAGTGTATTAATATTAAATACATGTTTAGTGTACGAATATTAAATACATGTTTAGTGTATGAATATTCAATACATGTTTACTGTATAAATATTAAATACATGATTAGTGTATTAATATTAAATACATGATTAGTGTATAAATATTAAATACATGTTTAGTGTATTAATATTAAATACATGTTTAGTGTATTAATATTAAATACATGTTTAGTGTACAAATAATAACTAAATGTTTAGTGTATTAATATTAAATACATGTTTACTGTATTAATATTAAATACATGTTTAGTGTATGAATATTAAATACATGTTTAGTTTATGAATATTAAATACATGTTTAGTGGATATATAATAAATACATATTTAGTGTATTAATATTAAATACATGTTTAGTGTATAAATATTAAATACATGTTTAGTGTATTAATATTAAATACATGTTTAGTGTATAAATACTAACTACATGTTTAGTGTATGAATATTAAATACATGATTAGTGTATGAATGTTAAATACATGTTTGGTTTATGAATATTAAATACATGTTTAGTGTATTAATATTAAATACACTTTTAGTGTATAAATATTAAATACACGTTTAGTGTAAATAATATTAAATACATGTTTAGTGTATTAATATTAAATATATGATTAGTTTATTAAAATTAAATACATGTTTTTGTATTAATATTAAATGCATATTAAGTGTAAGAATAATAACTACATGTTTATTGAATGAATATTAAATAAATGTTTAGTGTATGAATATTTAATACATGTTTAGTGTATTAATATTAAACATATGTTTAGTTTATTAAAATTAAATATATGATTAGTGTGTAATTACATATACGTTTAGTATATGATTATTAAATACATAATCAGTGTATTAATATTAAATACATAATCAGTGTATTAATATTAAATACATGTTTAGTGTATGAATATTAAATACATGTTTAGTGTATAAATATTAAATACATGTTTAATGTATGAATATTAAATACATGTTTTGTGTATGAATATTAAATACATGTTTAATGTATGAATATTAAATACATCTTTAGTGTATAAATATTAAATACATGTTTCGTGTATAAATATTAAATACATGTTAAGTGTATAAATATTAAATACATATTTAGTGTATAAATATTAAATACATGATTAGAGTATTAATACTAAATACATGATTAGTGTATAAATATTAAATACATGTTTGGTGTATTAATATTAAATACATGTTTAGTGTATTAATATTAAATACATGTTTAGTGTCTAAATAATAACTAAATGTTTAGTGTATGAATATTAAATACCTGTTTAGTGTATAAATATTAAATACATGTTTAGTGTAATAATATTAAATATATGTTTAGTTTATTAAAATTAAATACATGTTTTTGTATTAATATTAAATACATGTTTAGTGTATGAATATTAAATACATGTTTAGTGTATGAATATTGAATACATGTTTAGTGTAAAATATTAAATACATGTTTAGTGTATTAATATTAAACACATGTTTAGTGTATGAATATTAAATACACTTTTAGTGTTGGAATATTAAATACACGTTTAGTGTAAAAATATTAAATACATGTTTAGTGTATTAATATTAAATATATATTTCGTTTATTAAAATTAAATACATGTTTTTGTATTAATATTAAATACATGTTTAGTGTATAAATATTTAATACATGTTTACTGTATTAATATTAAATACATGTTTAGTGTATAAATAATAACTACATGTTTAGTGTATGAATATTAAATACATGTTTAGTGTATTAATATTAAATATATGTTTAGTTTATTAAAATTAAATACATGTTTTTGTACAAATATTAAATACATGTTTAGTGTATGAATATTAAATACATGTTTAGTGTATAAATATTAAATACATGTTTAGTGTATGAATATTAAATACATGTTTAGTGTATGAATATTCAATACATGTTTACTGTATAAATATTAAATACATGTTTAGTATATTAATATTAAATATATGTTTAGTTTATTAAACTTAAATACATGTTGTGTATTAATAATAACATCATGTTTAGTGTATGAATATTAAATACATGTTTAGTGTATTAATATTAAATATATGTTTAGTTTATTAAAATTAAATACATGTTTTTGTACAAATATTAAATACATGTTTAGTGTATGAATATTAAATACATGTTTAGTGTATTAATATTAAATACATGTTTAGTGTATAAATATTAAATACATGTTTAGTGTATTAATATTAAATACATGTTTAGTGTATAAATAATAACTACATGTTTAGTGTATGAATATTAAATACATGATTAGTGTATAAATGTTAAATACATGTTTAGTGTATAAATATTAAATACATGTTTAGTGTATTAATATTAAATACATGTTTAGTGTATTAATATTAAATATATGTTTAGTTTATTAAAATTAAATACATGTTTTTGTATAAATATTAAATACATGTTTAGTGTATGAATATTAAATACATGTTTAGTGTATAAATATTGAATACATGTTTATTGTATGAATATTAAATACATGTTTAATGTATGAATATTAAATACATGTTTAGTGTATAAATATTAAATACATGTTTCGTTTACGAATATTAAATACATGCTTAGTGTATGAATAATAACTACATGTTTAGTGTATGAATATTAAATACATGTTTAGTGTATTAATATTAAATATATGTTTAGTTTATTAAACTTAAATACATGTTTTTGTATTGAAATTAAATGCATGTTTAGTGTATAAATATTAAATACAGGTTTAATGTATTAATATTAAATACATGTTTAGTGTATGAATAATAACTACATGTTTAGTGTATTAATATTAAATATGTGTTTACTTTATTAAAATTAAATAAATGTTTTTGTATTAATATTAAATACATGTTTAGTGTATAAATATTAAATACAGGTTTAATGTATTAATATTAAATACATGTTTAGTGTATGAATAATAACTACAGGTTTAGTGTATAAATATTAAATACATGTTTAGTGTATGAATGTTAAATACATGTTTAGTTTATGAATATTAAATACATGTTTAGTGTATTAATATTAAATATATATTTAGTTTATTAAAATTAAATACATGTTCTGTATTAATATTAAATACATGTTTAGTGTATAAATATTAAATACATTTTTAGTGTATTAATATTAAATACATGTTTAGTGTATGAATATTAAATACATGTTTAGTGTATGAATATTAAATACATGTTTAGTGTATTATATTAAATACATGTTTAGTGTATTAATATTAAATACACTTTTAGTGTATAAATAGTAAATACAAGTTTAGTGTAACAATATTAAATACATGTTTAGTGTATTAATATTAAATATATGTATAGTTTATTCAAATTAAATACATGTTTTTGTATTAATATTAAATACATGTTTAGTGTATTAATATTAAATACATGTTTAGTGTATTAATATTAAATACATGTTTAGTGTACAAATAATAACTAAATGTTTAGTGTATTAATATTGAATACATGTTTACTGTATTAATATTAAATACATGTTTAGTGTATAAATAATAACTACATGTTTAGTGTATGAATATTAAATACATGTTTAGTGTATAAATATTAAATACATGTTTAGTGTATTAATATTAAATATATGTTTAATTTATTAAAATTAAATACATGTTTTTGTATAAATATTAAATACATGTTTAGTGTATGAATATTAAATACATGTTTAGTGTATGAATATTAAATACATGTTTGTGTATAAATATTAAATACATGTTTAGTGTATTAATATTAAATACATGTTTAGTGTATAAATATTGAATACATGTTTAGTGTATGAATATTAAATACATGTTTAATGTATGAATATTAAATACATGTTTAGTGTATAAATATTAAATACATGTTTCGTTTACGAATATTAAATACATGCTTAGTGTATGAATATTAAATACATGTTTAATGTATGAATATTAAATACATGTTTAGTGTATGAATATTAAATACATTTTAAATGTATGAATATTAAATACATGTTTAGTGTATAAATATTAAATACATGATTAGTGTATTAATATTAAATAATGATTAGTGTATAACTATTAAATACATGTTCAGTGTATTAATATTAAATACATGTTTAGTGTATAACTATTAAATACATGTTTAGTGTATGAATATTAAATGCATGTTTAGTGTATAATATTAAATACATGTTTAGTGTATGAATATTCAATACATGTTTACTGTATAAATATTAAACACATGTTTAGTATATTAATATTAAATATATGTTTAGTTTATTAAACTTAAATACATGTTGTGTATTAATATTAAATACATGTTTAGTGTATGAATATTAAATACACGTTTAGTGTATGAATATTAAATACATGTTTAGTTTATGAATATTAAATACATGTTTAGTGGATATATAATAAATACATATTTAGTGTATTAATATTAAATACATGTTTAGTGTATAAATATTAAATACATGTTTAGTGTATTAATATTAAATACATGTTTAGTGTATAAATAATAACTACATGTTTAGTGTATGAATATTAAATACATGATTAGTGTATGAATGTTAAATACATGTTTGGTTTATGAATATTAAATACATGTTTAGTGTATTAATATTAAATACATGTTTAGTGTATTAATATTAAATATATGATTAGTTTATTAAAATTAAATACATGTTTTTGTATTAATATTAAATGCATATTAAGTGTAAGAATAATAACTACATGTTTATTGAATGAATATTAAATAAATGTTTAGTGTATGAATATTTAATACATGTTTAGTGTATTAATATTAAACATATGTTTAGTTTATTAAAATTAAATATATGATTAGTGTGTAATTACATATACGTTTAGTATATGATTATTAAATACATAATCAGTGTATTAATATTAAATACATAATCAGTGTATTAATATTAAATACATGTTTAGTGTATGAATATTAAATACATGTTTAGTGTATAAATATTAAATACATGTTTAATGTATGAATATTAAATACATGTTTTGTGTATGAATATTAAATACATGTTTAATGTATTAATATTAAATACATCTTTAGTGTATAAATATTAAATACATGTTTCGTGTATAAATATTAAATACATGTTAAGTGTATAAATATTAAATACATATTTAGTGTATAAATATTAAATACATGATTAGAGTATTAATACTAAAAACATGATTAGTGTATAAATATTAAATACATGTTTGGTGTATTAATATTAAATACATGTTTAGTGTATTAATATTAGATACATGTTTAGTGTCTAAATAATAACTAAATGTTTAGTGTATGAATATTAAATACCTGTTTAGTGTATAAATATTAAATACATGTTTAGTGTAATAATATTAAATATATGTTTAGTTTATTAAAATTAAATACATGTTTTTGTATTAATATTAAATACATGTTAAGTGTATAAATCTCAAATACATGTTAAGTGTATTAATATTAAATTCATGTTTTAGTGTATAAATGTTAAATATATGTTTAGTGTAATAATATTAAATATATGTTTAGTTTATTAAAATTAAATACATGTTTTTGTATTAATATTAAATGCATGTTAAGTGTATAAATCTCAAATACATGTTTAGTGTATTAATATTAGATTCATGTTTAGTGTATGAATGTTAAATATATGTTTAGTGTATGAATATTAAATACATGTTTAGTTTATTAAAATGAAATACATGTTTTTGTATTAATATTAAATACATGTTTAGTGTATAAATATTAAATACATGTTTAGTGTATTAATATTAAATACATGTTTAGTGTACGAATATTAAATACATGTTTAGTGTATGAATATTAAATACATGTTTAGTGTATGAATATTCAATACATGTTTACTGTATAAATATTAAATACATGATTAGTGTATTAATATTAAATACATGATTAGTGTATAAATATTAAATACATGTTTAGTGTATTAATATTAAATACATGTTTAGTGTATTAATATTAAATACATGTTTAGTGTACAAATAATAACTAAATGTTTAGTGTATTAATATTAAATACATGTTTACTGTATTAATATTAAATACATGTTTAGTGTATAAATAATAACTACATGTTTAGTGTATGAATATTAAATACATGTTTAGTGAATAAATATTAAATACATGTTTAGTGTATTAATATTAAATATATGTTTAATTTATTAAAATTAAATACATGTTTTTGTATAAATATTAAATAAATGTTTAGTGTATGAATATTAAATACATGTTTAGTGTATGAATATTAAATACATGTTTGTGTATAAATATTAAATACATGTTTAGTGTATTAATATTAAATATATGTTTAGTTTATTAAACTTAAATACATGTTTTTGTATTAAAATTAAATGCATGTTTAGTGTATAAATATTAAATACAGGTTTAATGTATTAATATTAAATACATGTTTAGTGTATGAATAATAACTACATGTTTAGTGTATTAATATTAAATATGTGTTTACTTTATTAAAATTAAATAAATGTTTTTGTATTAATATTAAATACATGTTTAGTGTATAAATATTAAATACAGGTTTAATGTATTAATATTAAATACATGTTTAGTGTATGAATAATAACTACAGGTTTAGTGTATAAATATTAAATACATGTTTAGTGTATGAATGTTAAATACATGTTTAGTTTATGAATATTAAATACATGTTTAGTGTATTAATATTAAATATATATTTAGTTTATTAAAATTAAATACATGTTCTGTATTAATATTAAATACATGTTTAGTGTATAAATATTAAATACATTTTTAGTGTATTAATATTAAATACATGTTTAGTGTATGAATATTCAATACATGTTTACTGTATAAATATTAAACACATGTTTAGTATATTAATATTAAATATATGTTTAGTTTATTAAACTTAAATACATGTTGTGTATTAATATTAAATACATGTTTAGTGTATGAATATTAAATACACGTTTAGTGTATGAATATTAAATACATGTTTAGTTTATGAATATTAAATACATGTTTAGTGGATATATAATAAATACATATTTAGTGTATTAATATTAAATACATGTTTAGTGTATAAATATTAAATACATGTTTAGTGTATTAATATTAAATACATGTTTAGTGTATAAATAATAACTACATGTTTAGTGTATGAATATTAAATACATGATTAGTGTATGAATGTTAAATACATGTTTGGTTTATGAATATTAAATACATGTTTAGTGTATTAATATTAAATACATGTTTAGTGTATTAATATTAAATATATGATTAGTTTATTAAAATTAAATACATGTTTTTGTATTAATATTAAATGCATATTAAGTGTAAGAATAATAACTACATGTTTATTGAATGAATATTAAATAAATGTTTAGTGTATGAATATTTAATACATGTTTAGTGTATTAATATTAAACATATGTTTAGTTTATTAAAATTAAATATATGATTAGTGTGTAATTACATATACGTTTAGTATATGATTATTAAATACATAATCAGTGTATTAATATTAAATACATAATCAGTGTATTAATATTAAATACATGTTTAGTGTATGAATATTAAATACATGTTTAGTGTATAAATATTAAATACATGTTTAATGTATGAATATTAAATACATGTTTTGTGTATGAATATTAAATACATGTTTAATGTATTAATATTAAATACATCTTTAGTGTATAAATATTAAATACATGTTTCGTGTATAAATATGAAATACATGTTAAGTGTATAAATATTAAATACATATTTAGTGTATAAATATTAAATACATGATTAGAGTATTAATACTAAATACATGATTAGTGTATAAATATTAAATACATGTTTGGTGTATTAATATTAAATACATGTTTAGTGTATTAATATTAGATACATGTTTAGTGTCTAAATAATAACTAAATGTTTAGTGTATGAATATTAAATACCTGTTTAGTGTATAAATATTAAATACATGTTTAGTGTAATAATATTAAATATATGTTTAGTTTATTAAAATTAAATACATGTTTTTGTATTAATATTAAATACATGTTAAGTGTATAAATCTCAAATACATGTTAAGTGTATTAATATTAAATTCATGTTTTAGTGTATAAATGTTAAATATATGTTTAGTGTAATAATATTAAATATATGTTTAGTTTATTAAAATTAAATACATGTTTTTGTATTAATATTAAATGCATGTTAAGTGTATAAATCTCAAATACATGTTTAGTGTATTAATATTAGATTCATGTTTAGTGTATGAATGTTAAATATATGTTTAGTGTATGAATATTAAATACATGTTTAGTTTATTAAAATGAAATACATGTTTTTGTATTAATATTAAATACATGTTTAGTGTATAAATATTAAATACATGTTTAGTGTATTAATATTAAATACATGTTTAGTGTACGAATATTAAATACATGTTTAGTGTATGAATATTAAATACATGTTTAGTGTATGAATATTCAATACATGTTTACTGTATAAATATTAAATACATGATTAGTGTATTAATATTAAATACATGATTAGTGTATAAATATTAAATACATGTTTAGTGTATTAATATTAAATACATATTTAGTGTATTAATATTAAATACATGTTTAGTGTACAAATAATAACTAAATGTTTAGTGTATTAATATTAAATACATGTTTACTGTATTAATATTAAATACATGTTTAGTGTATAAATAATAACTACATGTTTAGTGTATGAATATTAAATACATGTTTAGTGAATAAATATTAAATACATGTTTAGTGTATTAATATTAAATATATGTTTAATTTATTAAAATTAAATACATGTTTTTGTATAAATATTAAATAAATGTTTAGTGTATGAATATTAAATACATGTTTAGTGTATGAATATTAAATACATGTTTGTGTATAAATATTAAATACATGTTTAGTGTATTAATATTAAATATATGTTTAGTTTATTAAACTTAAATACATGTTTTTGTATTAAAATTAAATGCATGTTTAGTGTATAAATATTAAATACAGGTTTAATGTATTAATATTAAATACATGTTTAGTGTATGAATAATAACTACATGTTTAGTGTATTAATATTAAATATGTGTTTACTTTATTAAAATTAAATAAATGTTTTTGTATTAATATTAAATACATGTTTAGTGTATAAATATTAAATACAGGTTTAATGTATTAATATTAAATACATGTTTAGTGTATGAATAATAACTACAGGTTTAGTGTATAAATATTAAATACATGTTTAGTGTATGAATGTTAAATACATGTTTAGTTTATGAATATTAAATACATGTTTAGTGTATTAATATTAAATATATATTTAGTTTATTAAAATTAAATACATGTTCTGTATTAATATTAAATACATGTTTAGTGTATAAATATTAAATACATTTTTAGTGTATTAATATTAAATACATGTTTAGTGTATGAATATTAAATACATGTTTAGTGTATGAATATTAAATACATGTTTAGTGTATTATATTAAATACATGTTTAGTGTATTAATATTAAATACACTTTTAGTGTATAAATAGTAAATACAAGTTTAGTGTAACAATATTAAATACATGTTTAGTGTATTAATATTAAATATATGTATAGTTTATTCAAATTAAATACATGTTTTTGTATTAATATTAAATACATGTTTAGTGTATTAATATTAAATACATGTTTAGTGTATTAATATTAAATACAGGTTTAGTGTACAAATAATAACTAAATGTTTAGTGTATTAATATTGAATACATGTTTACTGTATTAATATTAAATACATGTTTAGTGTATAAATAATAACTACATGTTTAGTGTATGAATATTAAATACATGTTTAGTGTATAAATATTAAATACATGTTTAGTGTATTAATATTAAATATATGTTTAATTTATTAAAATTAAATACATGTTTTTGTATAAATATTAAATACATGTTTAGTGTATGAATATTAAATACATGTTTAGTGTATGAATATTAAATACATGTTTGTGTATAAATATTAAATACATGTTTAGTGTATTAATATTAAATATATGTTTAGTTTATTAAACTTAAATACATGTTTTTGTATTAAAATTAAATACATGTTTAGTGTATTAATATTAAATACACTTTTAGTGTATAAATAGTAAATACAAGTTTAGTGTAACAATATTAAATACATGTTTAGTGTATTAATATTAAATATATGTATAGTTTATTCAAATTAAATACATGTTTTTGTATTAATATTAAATACATTTTAAGTGTAAGAATAATAACTACATGTTTATTGAATGAATATTAAATACATGTTTAGTGTATGAATATTTAATACATGTTTAGTGTATTAATATTAAATATGTGGTTAGTTTATTAAAATTAAATACATGTTTTTGTATTAATATTAAATACATGTTTAGTGTATTAATATTAAATATATGTTTAGTTTATTAAAATTAAATACATGTTTTTGTATTAATATTAAATACATGTTTTGTGTATTAATATTAAATACATGTTTAGTGTATTAATATTAAATACATGTTTAGTGTATAAATGTTAAATACATGTTTAGTGTATGAATATTAAATAAATGTTTAGTTTATTAAAATTAAATACATGTTTTGTATTAATATTAAATACATGTTTACTGTATTAATATTAAATACATGTTTAGTGTATAAATAATAACTACATGTTTAGTGTATGAATATTAAATACATGTTTAGTGTATAAATATTAAATACATGTTTAGTGTATTAATATTAAATATATGTTTAATTTATTAAAATTAAATACATGTTTTTGTATAAATATTAAATACATGTTTAGTGTATGAATATTAAATACATGTTTAGTGTATAAATATTAAATACATGTTTAGTGTATGAATATTAAATACATGTTTAGTGTATGAATATTAAATACATGTTTGTGTATAAATATTAAATACATGTTTAGTGTATTAATATTAAATATATGTTTAGTTTATTAAACTTAAATACATGTTTTTGTATTAAAATTAAATACACATTTAGTGTATGAATATTAAATACATGTTTAGTTTATGAATATTAAATACATGTTTAGTGGATAAATAATAAATAAATATTTAGTGTATTAATATTAAATACACGTTTAGTGTATAAATATTAAATACATGTTTAGTGTATTAATATTAAATATATGTTTAGTTTATTAAAAATTAAATACATGTTTAGTGTATGAATATTAAATACATGTTTAGTGTATAAATGTTAAATACATGTTTAGTTCATGAATATTAAATACATGTTTAGTGTATTAATATTAAATATATATTTAGTTTATTAAAATTAAATACATGTTTTTGTATTAATATTAAATACATTTTTAGTGTATTAATATTAAATACATGTTTACTGTATTAATATTAAATACATGTTTAGTGTATAAATAATAACTACATGTTTAGTGTATGAATATTAAATACATGTTTAGTGTATAAATAATAACTACGTGTTTAGTGTATGAATATTAAATACATGTTTAGTGTATGAATATTAAATACATGTTTAGTGTATTAATATTAAATATATGTTTAGTTTATTAAAATTAAATACATGTTTTTGTATTAATATTAAATACATATTAAGTGTAAGAATAATAACTACATATTTATTGAATGAATATTAAATACATGTTTAGTGTATAAATATTTAATACATGTTTACTGTATTAATATTAAATATATGTTTAGTTTATTAAAAATTAAATACATGTTTAGTGTATGAATGTTAAATACATGTTTAGTTTATGAATATTAAATACATGTTTAGTGTATTAATATTAAATATGTATTTAGTTTATTACAATTAAATACATGTTTTTGTATTAATATTAAATACATGTTTAGTGTATGAATATTAAATACATGTTTAGTGTATGAATATTGAATACATGTTTAGTGTAAAATATTAAATACATGTTTAGTGTATTAATATTAAACACATGTTTAGTGTATGAATATTAAATACACTTTTAGTGTATGAATATTAAATACACGTTTAGTGTAAAAATATTAAATACATGTTTATTGTATTAATATTAAATATATATTTCGTTTATTAAAATTAAATACATGTTTTTGTATTAATATTAAATACATGTTTAGTGTATAAATATTTAATACATGTTTACTGTATTAATATTGAATACATGTTTAGTGTATAAATAATAACTACATGTTTAGTGTATGAATATTAAATACATGTTTAGTGTATAAATATTAAATAATTTTTTTATTGTATTAATATCAAATATATGTTTAGTTTATTCAAATTAAATACATGTTTTTGTATTAATATTAAATACATATTAAGTGTAAGAATAATAACTACATGTTTATTGAATGAATATTAAATACATGTTTAGTGTATAAATATTTAATACATGTTTACAGTATTAATATTAAATACACGTTTAGTGTATGAATAATAACTACATGTTTAGTGTATGAATATTAAATACATGTTTAGTGTATAAATATTAAATACATCTTTAGTGTATTAATATTAAATATATGTTTAGTTTATTAAAAATTAAATACATGTTTAGTGTATGAACATTAAATACATGTTTAGTGTATAAATGTTAAATACATGTTTAGTTTATGAATATTAAATACATGTTTAGTGTATTAATATTAAATATATATTTAGTTTATTAAAATTAAATACATGTTTTTGTATTAATATTAAATACATGTTTAGTGTATTAATATTAAATACATATTTACTGTATTAATATTAAATACATGTTTAGTGTATAAATAATAACTACATGTTTAGTGTATGAATATTAAATACATGTTTAGTGTATTAATATTAAATATATGTTTAGTTTATTAAAATTAAATACATGTTTTTGTATAAATATTAAATACATGTTTAGTGTATGAATATTAAATACATGTTTAGTGTATAAATATTAAATACATGTTTAGTGTATGAATATTAAATACATGTTTAATGTATGAATATTAAATACATGTTTAGTGTATAAATATTAAATACATGTTTCGTTTACAAATATTAAATAAATGCTTAGTGTATGAATATTAAATACATGTTTAATGTATGAATATTAAATACATGTTTAGTGTATGAATATTAAATACATTTTTAATGTATGAATATTAAATACATGTTTAGTGTATAAATATTAAATACATGATTAGTGTATTAATATTAAATAATGATTAGTGTATAACTATTAAATACATGTTCAGTGTATTAATATTAAATACATGTTTAGTGTATAAATATTAAATACATGTTTTGTGTATGAATATTAAATGCATGTTTAGTGTATAATATTAAATACATGTTTAGTGTATGAATATTCAATACATGTTTACTGTATAAATATTAAATACATGTTTAGTATATTAATATTAAATATATGTTTAGTTTATTAAACTTAAATACATGTTGTGTATTAATATTAAATACATGTTTAGTGTATGAATATTAAATACACGTTTATTGTATGAATATTAAATACATGTTTAGTTTATCAATATTAAATACATGTTTAGTGGATATATAATAAATACATATTTAGTGTATTAATATTAAATACATGTTTAGTGTATAAATATTAAATGCATGTTTAGTGTATTAATATTAAATACATGTTTAGTGTATAAATAATAACTACATGTTTAGTGTATTAATATTAAATACATATTTAGTGTACGAATATTAAATACATGTTTAGTGTATGAATATTAAATACATGTTTAGTGTATGAATATTCAATACATGTTTACTGTATGAATATTAAATACATGATTAGTGTATTAATATTAAATACATGATTAGTGTATAAATATTAAATACATGTTTAGTGTATTAATATTAAATACATGTTTAGTGTATTAATATTAAATACATGTTTAGTGTACAAATAATAACTAAATGTTTAGTGTATTAATATTAAATACATGTTTACTGTATTAATATTAAATACATGTTTAGTGTATAAATAATAACTACATGTTTAGTGTATGAATATTAAATACATGTTTAGTGTATAAATATTAAATACATGTTTAGTGTATTAATATTAAATATATGTTTAATTTATTAAAATTAAATACATGTTTTTGTATAAATATTAAATACATGTTTAGTGTATGAATATTAAATACATGTTTAGTGTATAAATATTAAATACATGTTTAGTGTATGAATATTAAATACATGTTTAGTGTATGAATATTAAATACATGTTTGTGTATAAATATTAAATACATGTTTAGTGTATTAATATTAAATATATGTTTAGTTTATTAAACTTAAATACATGTTTTTGTATTAAAATTAAATACACATTTAGTGTATGAATATTAAATACATGTTTAGTTTATGAATATTAAATACATGTTTAGTGGATAAATAATAAATAAATATTTAGTGTATTAATATTAAATACACGTTTAGTGTATAAATATTAAATACATGTTTAGTGTATTAATATTAAATATATGTTTAGTTTATTAAAAATTAAATACATGTTTAGTGTATGAATATTAAATACATGTTTAGTGTATAAATGTTAAATACATGTTTAGTTCATGAATATTAAATACATGTTTAGTGTATTAATATTAAATATATATTTAGTTTATTAAAATTAAATACATGTTTTTGTATTAATATTAAATACATTTTTAGTGTATTAATATTAAATACATGTTTACTGTATTAATATTAAATACATGTTTAGTGTATAAATAATAACTACATGTTTAGTGTATGAATATTAAATACATGTTTAGTGTATAAATAATAACTACGTGTTTAGTGTATGAATATTAAATACATGTTTAGTGTATGAATATTAAATACATGTTTAGTGTATTAATATTAAATATATGTTTAGTTTATTAAAATTAAATACATGTTTTTGTATTAATATTAAATACATATTAAGTGTAAGAATAATAACTACATATTTATTGAATGAATATTAAATACATGTTTAGTGTATAAATATTTAATACATGTTTACTGTATTAATATTAAATATATGTTTAGTTTATTAAAAATTAAATACATGTTTAGTGTATGAATGTTAAATACATGTTTAGTTTATGAATATTAAATACATGTTTAGTGTATTAATATTAAATATGTATTTAGTTTATTACAATTAAATACATGTTTTTGTATTAATATTAAATACATGTTTAGTGTATGAATATTAAATACATGTTTAGTGTATGAATATTGAATACATGTTTAGTGTAAAATATTAAATACATGTTTAGTGTATTAATATTAAACACATGTTTAGTGTATGAATATTAAATACACTTTTAGTGTATGAATATTAAATACACGTTTAGTGTAAAAATATTAAATACATGTTTATTGTATTAATATTAAATATATATTTCGTTTATTAAAATTAAATACATGTTTTTGTATTAATATTAAATACATGTTTAGTGTATAAATATTTAATACATGTTTACTGTATTAATATTGAATACATGTTTAGTGTATAAATAATAACTACATGTTTAGTGTATGAATATTAAATACATGTTTAGTGTATAAATATTAAATAATTTTTTTATTGTATTAATATCAAATATATGTTTAGTTTATTCAAATTAAATACATGTTTTTGTATTAATATTAAATACATATTAAGTGTAAGAATAATAACTACATGTTTATTGAATGAATATTAAATACATGTTTAGTGTATAAATATTTAATACATGTTTACAGTATTAATATTAAATACACGTTTAGTGTATGAATAATAACTACATGTTTAGTGTATGAATATTAAATACATGTTTAGTGTATAAATATTAAATACATCTTTAGTGTATTAATATTAAATATATGTTTAGTTTATTAAAAATTAAATACATGTTTAGTGTATGAACATTAAATACATGTTTAGTGTATAAATGTTAAATACATGTTTAGTTTATGAATATTAAATACATGTTTAGTGTATTAATATTAAATATATATTTAGTTTATTAAAATTAAATACATGTTTTTGTATTAATATTAAATACATGTTTAGTGTATTAATATTAAATACATATTTACTGTATTAATATTAAATACATGTTTAGTGTATAAATAATAACTACATGTTTAGTGTATGAATATTAAATACATGTTTAGTGTATTAATATTAAATATATGTTTAGTTTATTAAAATTAAATACATGTTTTTGTATAAATATTAAATACATGTTTAGTGTATGAATATTAAATACATGTTTAGTGTATAAATATTAAATACATGTTTAGTGTATGAATATTAAATACATGTTTAATGTATGAATATTAAATACATGTTTAGTGTATAAATATTAAATACATGTTTCGTTTACAAATATTAAATAAATGCTTAGTGTATGAATATTAAATACATGTTTAATGTATGAATATTAAATACATGTTTAGTGTATGAATATTAAATACATTTTTAATGTATGAATATTAAATACATGTTTAGTGTATAAATATTAAATACATGATTAGTGTATTAATATTAAATAATGATTAGTGTATAATTATTAAATACATGTTCAGTGTATTAATATTAAATACATGTTTAGTGTATAAATATTAAATACATGTTTTGTGTATGAATATTAAATGCATGTTTAGTGTATAATATTAAATACATGTTTAGTGTATGAATATTCAATACATGTTTACTGTATAAATATTAAATACATGTTTAGTATATTAATATTAAATATATGTTTAGTTTATTAAACTTAAATACATGTTGTGTATTAATATTAAATACATGTTTAGTGTATGAATATTAAATACACGTTTATTGTATGAATATTAAATACATGTTTAGTTTATCAATATTAAATACATGTTTAGTGGATATATAATAAATACATATTTAGTGTATTAATATTAAATACATGTTTAGTGTATAAATATTAAATACATGTTTAGTGTATTAATATTAAATACATGTTTAGTGTATAAATAATAACTACATGTTTAGTGTATGAATATTAAATACATGATTAGTGTATAAATGTTAAATACATGTTTAGTTTATGAATATTAAATACATGTTTAGTGTATTAATATTAAATACACTTTTAGTGTATAAATATTAAATACACGTTTAGTGTAAAAATATTAAATACATGTTTAGTGTATTAATATTAAATATATGATTAGTTTATTAAAATTAAATACATGTTTTTGTATTAATATTAAATACATATTAAGTGTAAGAATAATAACTACATGTTTATTGAATGAATATTAAATAAATGTTTTGTGTATGAATATTTAATACATGTTTAGTGTATTAATATTAAATATATGTTTAATTTATTAAAATTAAATAAATGTTTTTGTATGAATATTAAATACATGTTTAGTGTATAAATATTAAATACATGTTTACTGTATGAAAATTAAATATATGATTAGTGTGTAATTACATATAAGTTTAGTATATGATTATTAAATACATAATCAGTGTATTAATATTAAATACATAATCAGTGTATTAATATTAAATACATGTTTAGTGTATGAATATTAAATACATGTTTAGTGTATAAATATTAAATACATGTTTAATGTATGAATATTAAATACATGTTTAGTGTATGAATATTAAATACATGTTTAATGTATTAATATTAAATACATCTTTAGTGTATAAATATTAAATACATGTTTCGTGTATAAATATTAAATACATGTTAAGTGTATAAATATTAAATACATATTTAGTGTATAAATATTAAATAAATTTTTTGAGTATTCATACTAAATACATGATTAGTGTATAAATATTAAATACATGTTTGGTGTATTAATATTAAATACATGTTTAGTGTATTAATATTAAATACATGTTTAGTGTCTAAATAATAACTAAATGTTTAGTGTATGAATATTAAATACATGTTTAGTGTATAAATATTAAATACATGTTTAGTGTAATAATATTAAATATATGTTTAGTTTATTAAAATTAAATACATGTTTTTGTATTAATATTAAATACAAGTTAAGTGTATAAATCTCAAATACATGTTAAGTGTATTAATATTAAATTCATGTTTTAGTGTATAAATGTTAAATATATGTTTAGTGTAATAATATTAAATATATGTTTAGTTTATTAAAATTAAATACATGTTTTTGTATTAATACTAAATGCTTTTTAAGTGTATAGATCTCAAATACATGTTAAGTGTATTAATATTAGATTCATGTTTAGTGTATGAATGTTAAATATATGTTTAGTGTATGAATATTAAATACATGTTTAGTTTATTAAAATGAAATACATGTTTTTGTATTAATATTAAATACATGTTTAGTGTATAAATATTAAATACATGTTTAGTGTATTAATATTAAATACATGTTTAGTGTACGAATATTAAATACATGTTTAGTGTATGAATATTAAATACATGTTTAGTGTAAGAATATTCAATACATGTTTACTGTATAAATATTAAATACATGATTAGTGTATTAATATTAAATACATGATTAGTGTATAAATATTAAATACATGTTTAGTGTATTATATTAAATACATGTTTAGTGTATTAATATTAAATACATGTTTAGTGTACAAATAATAACTAAATGTTTAGTGTATTAATATTAAATACATGTTTACTGTATTAATATTAAATACATGTTTAGTGTATAAATAATAACTACATGTTTAGTGTATGAATATTAAATACATGTTTAGTGTATAAATATTAAATACATATTTAGTGTATTAATATTAAATATATGTTTAATTTATTAAAATTAAATACATGTTTTTGTATAAATATTAAATACATGTTTAGTGTATGAATATTAAATACATGTTTAGTGTATAAATATTAAATACATGTTTAGTGTATGAATATTAAATACATGTTTAGTGTATGAATATTAAATACATGTTTGTGTATAAATATTACATACATGTTTAGTGTATTAATATTAAATATATGTTTAGTTTATTAAACTTAAATACATGTTTTTGTATTAAAATTAAATACACATTTAGTGTATGAATATTAAATACATGTTTAGTTTATGAATATTAAATACATGTTTAGTGGATAAATAATAAATAAATATTTAGTGTATTAATATTAAATACATGTTTAGTGTATAAATATTAAATACATGTTTAGTGTATAAATATTAAATACATGTTTAGTGTATTAATATTAAATATGTGTTTACTTTATTAAAATTAAATAAATGTTTTTGTATTAATATTAAATACATGTTTAGTGTATAAATATTTAATACAGGTTTAATGTATTAATATTAAATACATGTTTAGTGTATGAATAATAACTACAGGTTTAGTGTATAAATATTAAATACATGTTTAGTGTATGAATGTTAAATACATGTTTAGTTTATGAATATTAAATACATGTTTAGTGTATTAATATTAAATATATATTTAGTTTATTAAAATTAAATACATGTTCTGTATTAATATTAAATACATGTTTAGTGTATAAATATTAAATACATGTTTAGTGTATTAATATTAAATACATGTTTAGTGTATGAATATTAAATACATGTTTAGTGTATGAATATTAAATACATGTTTAGTGTATTATATTAAATACATGTTTAGTGTATTAATATTAAATACACTTTTAGTGTATAAATAGTAAATACAAGTTCAGTGTAACAATATTAAATACATGTTTAGTGTATGAATATTAAATACATGTTTAATGTATGAATATTAAATACATGTTTAGTGTATAAATATTAAATACATGTTTTGTGTACGAATATTAAATACATGTTTAGTGTATAAATATTAAATACATGTTTAATGTATGAATATTAAATACATGTTTAGTGTATGAATATTAAATACATTTTTAATGTATGAATATTAAATCTATGTTTAGTGTATGAATATTAAATACATGTTTTGTGAATAAATATTAAATACATGTTAAGTGTATGAATATTAAATACATATTTAGTGTATGAATATTAAATACATGATTAGTGTATTAATATTAAATACATGATTAGTGTATAACTATTAATTACATGTTCAGTGTATAAATATTAAATACATGTTTAGTGTAATAATATTAAATATATGTTTAGTTTATTAAAATTAAATACATGTTTTTGTATTAATATTAAATACATGTTTAGTGTATAAATATTAAATACATGTTTAGAGTATGAATATTAAATGCATGTTTAGTGTATAATATTAAATACATGTTTAGTGTATGAATATTCAATACATGTTTACTGTATAAATATTAAATACATGTTTAGTTTATTAAACTTAAATACATGTTTTGTATTAATATTAAATACATGTTTAGTGTATGAATATTAAATACACGTTTAGTGTATGAATATTAAATACACGTTTAGTGTATGAATATTAAATACATGTTTAGTTTATGAATTTAAATACATGTTTAGTGGATATATAATAAATACATATTTAGTGTATTAATATTAAATATATGTTTAGTGTATTAAAATTAAATACATGTTTTTGTATTAATATTAAATACATGTTTAGTGTATAGATATTAAATAAATGTTTAGTGTATTAATATTAAATACATGTTTAGTGTATAAATATAAGTGTATGAGTAACAAAACTTATGTAAAAAAAATAAAATAAAAGAAACAAAAAAAAAAGGAAAAAGAGAGAGAGAGAGACGGAGAGGACCGGGCATATTAAGAGGGAACGTGCGCCCTCCTGTGGACTTCTGCCACAATTGCACACATAAAGAAATTCATTATTTCCAAGTGTGCCTTATTTAGAGGATAATAAATACATGTTTACTGTATGAATATTAAATATATGATTAGTAAATAATTACATATATGTTTGGTATATGATTATTAAATACATGTTTAGTGTATGAATATTAAATACATGTTTAGTGTATTAATATTAAATATATATTTAGTTTATTAAAATTAAATACATGTTTTTGTATTAATATTAAATACATGTTTAGTGTATAAATATTTAATACATGTTTACTGTATTAATATTAAATACATGTTTAGTGTATAAATAATAACTACATGTTTAGTGTATGAATATTAAATACATGTTTAGTGTATGAATATTAAATACATGTTTAGTGTATTAATATTAAATATATGTTTAGTTTATTAAAATTAAATACATGTTTTTGTATTAATATTAAATACATATTAAGTGTAAGAATAATAACTACATATTTATTGAATGAATATTAAATACATGTTTAGTGTATAAATATTTAATACATGTTTACTGTATTAATATTAAATACATGTTTAGTGTATGAATAATAACTACATGTTTAGTGTATGAATATTAAATACATGTTTAGTGTATAAATATTAAATACATGTTTAGTGTATTAATATTAAATATATGTTTAGTTTATTAAAAATTAAATACATGTTTAGTGTATGAATATTAAATACATGTTTAGTGTATAAATGTTAAATACATGTTTAGTTCATGAATATTAAATACATGTTTAGTGTATTAATATTAAATATATATTTAGTTTATTAAAATTAAATACATGTTTTTGTATTAATATTAAATACATTTTTAGTGTTTTAATATTAAATACATGTTTACTGTATTAATATTAAATACATGTTTAGTGTATAAATAATAACTACATGTTTAGTGTATGACTATTAAATACATGTTTAGTGTATAAATATTAAATACATGTTTAGTGTATTAATATTAAATATATGTTTAGTTTATTAAAATTAAATACATGTTTTTTGTATAAATATTAAATACATGTTTTGTGTATGAATATTAAATACATGTTTAGTGTATAAATATTAAATACATGTTTAGTTTATGAATATTAAATACATGTTTAATGTATGAATATTAAATACATGTTTAGTGTATAAATATTAAATACATGTTTCGTGTACGAATATTAAATACATGTTTAGTGTATAAATATTAAATACATGTTTAATGTATGAATATTAAATTCATGTTTAGTGTATGAATATTAAATACGTTTTTAATGTAGGAATATTAAATACATGTTTAGTGTATAAATACTAAATACATGTTTCGTGTATAATTATTAAATACATATTTAGTGTATGAATATTAAATACATGATTAGTGTATTAATATTAAATACATGATTAGTGTATAAATATTAAATACATGTTTAGTGTATTAATATTAAATACATGTTTAGTGTATTAATATTAAATACATGTTTCGTGTACGAATATTAAATACATGTTTAGTGTATAAATAGTAAATACATGTTTAATGTATGAATATTAAATACATGTTTAGTATATGAATATTAAATACATTTTTAATGTATGAATATTAAATACATATTTAGTGTATAAATATTAAATACATGTTAAGTGTATAAATATTAAATACATATTTAGTGTATGAATATTAAATACATGATTAGTGTATTAATATTAAATACATGATTAGTGTATAAATATTAAATACATGTTTAGTGTATTAATATTAAATACATGTTTAGTGTATTAATATTAAATACATGTTTAGTGTATAAATAATAACTAAATGTTTAGTGTATGAATATTAAATACATGTTCAGTGTATAAATATTAAATACATGTTTAGTGTAATAATATTAAATATATGTTTGTTTATTAAAATTAAATACATGTTTTTGTATTAATATTAAATACATGTTTAGTGTATAAATATTAAATACATGTTTAGTGTATTAATATTAAATACATGTTTAGTGTATTAATATTAAATGCATGTTTAGTGTATAAATGTTAAATACATGTTTCGTGTATAAATATTAAATACATGTTTAGTGTATAAATATTAAATACATGTTTAATGTATGAATATTAAATAAATGGGTTGTACTTGTATAGCGCTTTTCTACCTTCAAGGTACTCAAAGCGCTTTGACACTACTTCCACATTTACCCATTCATACACACATTCACACACTGATGGAGGGAGCTGCCATGCAAGGCGCCAACCAGCACCCATGAGGAGCAAGGGTGAAGTGTCTTGCTCAGGACACAACGGACGTGACGAGGTTGGTTCTAGGTGGGATTTGAACCAGGGACCCTCGGGTTGCGCACGGCCACTCTCCCACTGCGCCACGCCGTCAAAATAGGTTTATATAAAGAAAACAAAAGGCTAGAAAAAGGAGAGGGATGATATACTTAAGAATGTACTGTACAGAAAATTATGAAATCTGGAAACATGTCTTAGTGGACTGTTCTACCTTAATGGCTAAGCTTGTTGTTCAATCCCCGAGATTGCTGGTGGCTTGGATGAAACAAATAAATCAGTCGAAAGCCATCTCTTGACTTTTACGCACACAACGTGCAACCTTTTTCTTAAAAACGCCCTTAGGATCGTCACGCCATTCTTTCGCTGCGTCAACGTTGGCTGGGGAGTCCCCGTTAGGATCCGCCAACATGGAGATTACGCTGATCATTATAGTCTCCACAGTATGGATTGGCAGCCAGCGCTCCTCTGGCTTCTCATAGCCGTACTTGTCCTCTCCGGGTTCATGCAGTATGGATATGCATACATCACCGTTCTTCGCAACATTTGGATGCCAGATTTCCGTGATGAACTTCATTTTTGGAGGCCTTAAAGGATAATCCCGGGGAAAGGCTAAAGTGGCTTTGAAGAACCCTCCTTCAAACAGTGTGTCTTGGGGTCCAATGACGACCACTTCCCACTGAAAGATGTCATTATCATCCACAAGGCCTGCAGAGAAGCCTTCCACTGGGTTCTTGTTCAACTCTGCTAATTGTTTACGTAGCAGCAAGGCGGACTGTTCCGTCATTTTCGTTTAAAAAAATACCACCTTTCCAACCCTACTAATTCAACTAAATATATCTTCATCACTGTCAGACCTCAGAGCCTGATAAATAAAACATTTGTCAACAAAAGCAGGAACCAATTAAATACATGTTAAGTGTATGAATATTAAATACATTTTTAATGTATGAATATTAAATACATATTTAGTGTATAAATATTAAATACATGTTAAGTGTATAAATATTAAATACATATTTAGTGTATAAATATTAAATACATGATTAGTGTATTAATATTAAATACATGATTAGTGTATAAATATTAAATACATGTTTCGTGTACGAATATTAAATACATGTTTAGTGTATAAATAGTAAATACATGTTTAATGTATGAATATTAAATACATGTTTAGTATATGAATATTAAATACATTTTTAATGTATGAATATTAAATACATATTTAGTGTATAAATATTAAATACATGTTAAGTGTATAAATATTAAATACATATTTAGTGTATAAATATTAAATAAATGATTAGTGTATTAATATTAAATACATGATTAGTGTATAAATATTAAATACATGTTTAGTGTATTAATATTAAATACATGTTTAGTGTATAAATAATAACTAAATGTTTAGTGTATGAATATTAAATACATGTTCAGTGTATAAATATTAAATACATGTTTAGTGTAATAATATTAAATATATGTTTGTTTATTAAAATTAAATACATGTTTTTGTATTAATATTAAATACATGTTTAGTGTATTAATATTAAATACATGTTTAGTGTATTAATATTAAATGCATGTTTAGTGTATAAATGTTAAATACATGTTTCGTGTATAAATATTAAATACATGTTTAGTGTATTAATATTAAATACATGTTTAGTTTATTAAAATTAAATACATGTTTTTGTATTAATATTAAATACATGTTTAGTGTATAAATGTTAAATACATGTTTAGTGTATACATATTAAATATATGTTTAGTTTATTAAAATTAAATACATGTTTTTGTATTAATATTAAATACATGTTTAGTGTATAAATATAAGTGTATGAGTAACAAAACTTATGTAAAAAAAATAAATAAAAGAAACAAAAAAAAAGGAAAAAGAGAGAGAGAGAGAGACGGAGAGGACCGGGCATATTAAGAGGGAACGTGCGCCCTCCTGTGGACTTGTGCCGCAACTGCACACATAAAGAAATTCATTATTTCCAAGTGTGCCTTATCTAGAGGATAATAAATACATGTTTACTGTATGAATATTAAATATATGATTAGTATATAATTAAATATATATTTGGTATATGATTATTAAATACATGTTCAGTGTATTAATATTAAATACATGTTTAGTGTATGAATATTAAATACATGTTTAGTGTATTAATATTAAATACATGTTTAGTGTATGAATATTAAATACATGTTTGTGTATTAATATTAAATACATGTTTAGTGTATTAATATTAAATATATGTTTAGTGTATTAATATTAAATACATGTTTAGTGTATAAATATTAAATACATGCTTAGTGGATAAATAATAAATAAATATTTAGTGTATTAATATTAAATACATGTTTAGTGTATAAATATTAAATACATGTTTAGTGTGTAAATATTAAATACATGTTTAGTGTATTAATATTAAATATGTGTTTACTTTATTAAAATTAAATAAATGTTTTTGTATTAATATTAAATACATGTTTAGTGTATAAATATTAAATACAGGTTTAGTGTATTAATATTAAATACATGTTTAGTGTATGAAAAATAACTACAGGTTTAGTGTATGAATATTAAATACATGTTTAGTGTATTAATATTAAATACATGTTTAGTGTATAAATATTAAATACATGTTTAGTGTATTAATATTAAATACATGTTTAGTATATGAATATTAAATACATGTTTAGTGTATAAATATTAAATACATGTTTAGTGTATTAATATTAAATACACTTTTAGGGTATAAATAGTAAAAATAGGTTTAGTGTAACAATATTAAATACATGTTTAGTGTAATAATATTAAATATATGTTTGTTTATTAAAATTAAATACATGTTTTTGTATTAATATTAAATACATGTTTAGTGTATAAATATTAAATACATGTTTAGTGTATTAATATTAAATACATGTTTAGTGTATTAATATTAAATGCATGTTTAGTGTATAAATGTTAAATACATGTTTCGTGTATAAATATTAAATACATGTTTAGTGTATTAATATTAAATACATGTTTAGTTTATTAAAATTAAATACATGTTTTTGTATTAATATTAAATACATGTTTAGTGTATAAATGTTAAATACATGTTTAGTGTATTAATATTAAATACATGTTTAGTGTATAAATATAAGTGTATGAGTAACAAAACTTATGTAAAAAAAATAAATAAAAGAAACAAAAAAAAAGGAAAAAGAGAGAGAGAGAGAGACGGAGAGGACCGGGCATATTAAGAGGGAACGTGCGCCCTCCTGTGGACTTCTGCCGCAACTGCACACATAAAGAAATTCATTATTTCCAAGTGTGCCTTATCTAGAGGATAATAAATACATGTTTACTGTATGAATATTAAATATATGATTAGTATATAATTACATATATGTTTGGTATATGATTATTAAATACATGTTCAGTGTATTAATATTAAATACATGTTTAGTGTATAAATATTAAATACATGTTTAGTGTATTAATATTAAATACATGTTTGGTATATGAATATTAAATACATGTTTAGTGTATAAATATTAAATACATGTTTAGTGTATTAATATTAAATACACTTTTAGTGTATAAATAGTAAAAACACGTTTAGTGTAACAATATTAAATACATGTTTAGTGTATTAATATTAAATATATGTTTAGTTTATTAAAATTAAATACATGTTTTTGTATTAAAATTAAATACATATTAAGTGTAAGAATAATAACCTAATGTTTATTGAATGAATATTAAATACATGTTTAGTGTATGAACATTTAATACATGTTTAGTGTATTAATATTAAATATGTGTTTAGTTTATTAAAATTAAATACATGTTTTTGTATTAATATTAAAAACATGTTTAGTGTATTAATATTAAATATATGTTTAGTTTATTAAAATTAAATACATGTTTTTGTTTTAATATTAAATACATGTTTAGTGTATTAATATTAAATACATGTTTAGTGTATTAATATTAAATACATGTTTAGTGTATAAATGTTAAATACAGGTTTAGTGTATTAATATTAAATATGTGTTTACTTTATTAAAATTAAATAAATGTTTTTGTATTAATATTAAATACATGTTTAGTGTATAAATATTAAATACAGGTTTAGTGTATTAATATTAAATACATGTTTAGTGTATGAATAATAACTACAGGTTTAGTGTATAAATATTAAATACATGTTTAGTGTATGAATGTTAAATACATGTTTAGTTTATGAATATTAAATACATGTTTAGTGTATTAATATTAAATATATATTTAGTTTATTAAAATTAAATACATGTTTTGTATTAATATTAAATACATGTTTAGTCTATAAATATTAAATACATGTTTAGTGTATTAATATTAAATACATGTTTAGTGTATGAATATTAAATACATGTTTAGTGTATGAATATTTAATACATGTTTAGTGTATTAATATTAAATATGTGTTTAGTTTATTAAAATTAAATACATGTTTTTGTATTAATATTAAATACATGTTTAGTGTATTAATATTAAATATATGTTTAGTTTATTAAAATTAAATACATGTTTTTGTATTAATATTAAATACATGTTTTGTGTATTAATATTAAATACATGTTTAGTGTATGAATATTAAATACATGTTTAGTGTATGAATATTAAATACATGTTTAGTGTATGAATATTAAATACATGTTTAATGTATGAATATTAAATACATGTTTAGTGTATAAATGTTAAATACATGTTTCGTGTACGAATATTAAATACATGTTTAGTGTATAAATATTAAATACATGTTTAATGTATGAATATTAATTACATGTTTAGTGTATGAATATTAAATACATTTTAATGTATGAATATTAAATACATATTTAGTGTATAAATAATAAATACATGTTAAGTGTATACATATTAAATACATATTTAGTGTATAAATATTAAATACATGATTAGTGTATTAATATTAAATACATGATTAGTGTATAAATATTAAATACATGTTTAGTGTATTAATATTAAATACATGTTTAGTGTATTAATATTAAATACATGTTTAGTGTATAAATAATAACTAAATGTTTAGTGTATGAATATTAAATACATGTTCAGTGTATAAATATTAAATACATGTTTAGTGTAATAATATTAAATATATGTTTAGTTTATTAAAATTAAATACATGTTTTTGTATTAATATTAAATACATGTTTAGTGTATAAATATTAAATACATGTTTAGTGTATTAATATTAAATACATGTTTAGTGTATTAATATTAAATACATGTTTAGTGTATAAATAATAACTACATGTTTAGTGTATGAATATTAAATACATGTTTAGTGTATAAATGTTAAATACATGTTTAGTTTATGAATATTAAATACATTTTTAGTGTATTAATATTAAATATATATTTTGTTTATTACAATTAAATACATGTTTTTGTATTAATATTAAATACATGTTTAGTGTATGAATATTAAATACATGTTAAGTGTATTAATATTATATACATGTTTAGTGTATTAATATTAAATACATGTTTGGTATATGAATATTAAATACATGTTTAGTGTATTAATATTAAATACACTTTTAGTGTATAAATAGTAAAAACACGTTTAGTGTAACAATATTAAATACATGTTTAGTGTATTAATATTAAATATATGTTTAGTTTATTCAAATTAAATACATGTTTTTGTATTAAAATTAAATACATATTAAGTGTAAGAATAATAACCTAATGTTTATTGAATGAATATTAAATACATGTTTAGTGTATGAATATTTAATACATGTTTAGTGTATTAATATTAAATATGTGTTTAGTTTATTAAAATTAAATACATGTTTTTGTATTAATATTAAAAACATGTTTAGTGTATTAATATTAAATATATGTTTAGTTTATTAAAATTAAATACATGTTTTTGTTTTAATATTAAATACATGTTTAGTGTATTAATATTAAATACATGTTTAGTGTATTAATATTAAATACATGTTTAGTGTATAAATGTTAAATACATGTTTAGTGTATTAATATTAAATATGTGTTTACTTTATTAAAATTAAATAAATGTTTTTGTATTAATATTAAATACATGTTTAGTGTATAAATATTAAATACAGGTTTAGTGTATTAATATTAAATACATGTTTAGTGTATGAATAATAACTACAGGTTTAGTGTATAAATATTAAATACATGTTTAGTGTATGAATGTTAAATACATGTTTAGTTTATGAATATTAAATACATGTTTAGTGTATTAATATTAAATATATATTTAGTTTATTAAAATTAAATACATGTTTTGTATTAATATTAAATACATGTTTAGTCTATAAATATTAAATACATGTTTAGTGTATTAATATTAAATACATGTTTAGTGTATGAATATTAAATACATGTTTAGTGTATGAATATTTAATACATGTTTAGTGTATTAATATTAAATATGTGTTTAGTTTATTAAAATTAAATACATGTTTTTGTATTAATAATAAATACATGTTTAGTGTATTAATATTAAATATATGTTTAGTTTATTAAAATTAAATACATGTTTTTGTATTAATATTAAATACATGTTTTGTGTATTAATATTAAATACATGTTTAGTGTATGAATATTAAATACATGTTTAGTGTATGAATATTAAATACATGTTTAGTGTATGAATATTAAATACATGTTTAATGTATGAATATTAAATACATGTTTAGTGTATAAATGTTAAATACATGTTTCGTGTACGAATATTAAATACATGTTTAGTGTATAAATATTAAATACATGTTTAATGTATGAATATTAATTACATGTTTAGTGTATGAATATTAAATACATTTTAATGTATGAATATTAAATACATATTTAGTGTATAAATAATAAATACATGTTAAGTGTATACATATTAAATACATATTTAGTGTATAAATATTAAATACATGATTAGTGTATTAATATTAAATACATGATTAGTGTATAAATATTAAATACATGTTTAGTGTATTAATATTAAATACATGTTTAGTGTATAAATAATAACTAAATGTTTAGTGTATGAATATTAAATACATGTTCAGTGTATAAATATTAAATACATGTTTAGTGTAATAATATTAAATATATGTTTAGTTTATTAAAATTAAATACATGTTTTTGTATTAATATTAAATACATGTTTAGTGTATAAATATTAAATACATGTTTAGTGTATTAATATTAAATACATGTTTAGTGTATTAATATTAAATACATGTTTAGTGTATAAATAATAACTACATGTTTAGTGTATGAATATTAAATACATGTTTAGTGTATAAATGTTAAATACATGTTTAATTTATGAATATTAAATACATTTTTAGTGTATTAATATTAAATATATATTTTGTTTATTACAATTAAATACATGTTTTTGTATTAATATTAAATACATGTTTAGTGTATGAATATTAAATACATGTTAAGTGTATTAATATTATATACATGTTTAGTGTATTAATATTAAATACATGTTTGGTATATGAATATTAAATACATGTTTAGTGTATAAATATTAAATACATGTTTAGTGTATTAATATTAAATACACTTTTAGTGTATAAATAGTAAAAACACGTTTAGTGTAACAATATTAAATACATGTTTAGTGTATTAATATTAAATATATGTTTAGTTTATTAAAATTAAATACATGTTTTTGTATTAAAATTAAATACATATTAAGTGTAAGAATAATAACCTAATGTTTATTGAATGAATATTAAATACATGTTTAGTGTATGAATATTTAATACATGTTTAGTGTATTAATATTAAATATGTGTTTAGTTTATTAAAATTGAATACATGTTTTTGTATTAATATTAAAAACATGTTTAGTGTATTAATATTAAATATATGTTTAGTTTATTAAAATTAAATACATGTTTTTGTTTTAATATTAAATACAAGTTTAGTGTATTAATATTAAATACATGTTTAGTGTATTAATATTAAATACATTTTTAGTGTATAAATGTTAAATACATGTTTAGTGTATTAATATTAAATATGTGTTTACTTTATTAAAATTAAATAAATGTTTTTGTATTAATATTAAATACATGTTTAGTGTATAAATATTAAATACAGGTTTAGTGTATTAATATTAAATACATGTTTAGTGTATGAATAATAACTACAGGTTTAGTGTATAAATATTAAATACATGTTTAGTGTATGAATGTTAAATACATGTTTAGTTTATGAATATTAAATACATGTTTAGTGTATTAATATTAAATATATATTTAGTTTATTAAAATTAAATACATGTTTTGTATTAATATTAAATACATGTTTAGTCTATAAATATTAAATACATGTTTAGTGTATTAATATTAAATACATGTTTAGTGTATGAATATTAAATACATGTTTAGTGTATGAATATTTAATACATGTTTAGTGTATTAATATTAAATATGTGTTTAGTTTATTAAAATTAAATACATGTTTTTGTATTAATATTAAATACATGTTTAGTGTATTAATATTAAATATATGTTTAGTTTATTAAAATTAAATACATGTTTTTGTATTAATATTAAATACATGTTTTGTGTATTAATAATAAATACATGTTTAGTGTATGAATATTAAATACATGTTTAGTGTATGAATATTAAATACATGTTTAGTGTATGAATATTAAATACATGTTTAATGTATGAATATTAAATACATGTTTAGTGTATAAATGTTAAATACATGTTTCGTGTACGAATATTAAATACATGTTTAGTGTATAAATATTAAATACATGTTTAATGTATGAATATTAATTACATGTTTAGTTTATGAATATTAAATAAATTTTAATGTATGAATATTAAATACATATTTAGTGTATAAATAATAAATACATGTTAAGTGTATACATATTAAATACATATTTAGTGTATAAATATTAAATACATGATTAGTGTATTAATATTAAATACATGATTAGTGTATAAATATTAAATACATGTTTAGTGTATTAATATTAAATACATGTTTAGTGTATTAATATTAAATACATGTTTAGTGTATAAATAATAACTAAATGTTTAGTGTATGAATATTAAATACATGTTCAGTGTATAAATATTAAATACATGTTTAGTGTAATAATATTAAATATATGTTTAGTTTATTAAAATTAAATACATGTTTTTGTATTAATATTAAATACATGTTTAGTGTATAAATATTAAATACATGTTTAGTGTATTAATATTAAATACATGTTTAGTGTATTAATATTAAATACATGTTTAGTGTATAAATAATAACTACATGTTTAGTGTATGAATATTAAATACATGTTTAGTGTATAAATGTTAAATACATGTTTAGTTTATGAATATTAAATACATTTTTAGTGTATTAATATTAAATATATATTTTGTTTATTACAATTAAATACATGTTTTTGTATTAATATTAAATACATGTTTAGTGTATGAATATTAAATACATGTTAAGTGTATTAATATTATATACATGTTTAGTGTATTAATATTAAATATATATTTAGTTTATGAATATTAAATACATGTTTAGTGGATATATAATACATACATATTTAGTGTATTAATATTAAATACATGTTTAGTGTATAAATATTAAATACATGTTTAGTGTATGAATAATAACTACATGTTTAGTGTATTAAAATTAAACACATGTTTAGTGAATGAATATTAAATACACTTTTAGTGTATGAATATTAAACACACGTTTAGTGTAAAAATATTAAATACATGTTTAGTGTATTAATCTTAAATATATATTTATTTTATTAAAATTAAATACATGTTTTTGTATTAATATTAAATATATATTTAGTTTATTAAAATTAAATACATGTTTTTGTATTAATATTAAACACACGTTTAGTGTAAAAATATTAAATACATGTTTAGTGTATTAATATTAAATATATATTTAGTTTATTAAAATTAAATACATGTTTTTGTATTAATATTAAATATATATTTAGTTTATTAAAATTAAATACATGTTTTTGTATTAATATTAAATACATGTTTAGTGTATAAATATTTAATACATGTTTACTGTATTAATATTAAATACATGTTTAGTGTATAAATAATAACTACATGTTTAGTGTATGAATATTAAATACATGTTTAGTGTATAAATATTAAATACATGTTTAGTGTATTAATATTAAATATATGTTTAGTTTATTAAAATTAAATACATGTTTTTGTATTAATATTAAATACATATTAAGTGTAAGAATAATAACTACATGTTTATTGAATGAATATTAAATACATGTTTAGTGTATAAATATTAAATACATGTTTAGTGTATTAATATTAAATATATGTTTAGTTTATTAAAAATTAAATACATGATTAGTGTATGAATATTAAATACATGTTTAGTGTATAAATGTTAAATACATGTTTAGTTTATGAATATTAAATACATGTTTAGTGTATTAATATTAAATATATATTTAGTTTATTAAAATTAAATACATGTTTTTGTATTAATATTAAATACATGTTTAGTGTATAAATAATAACTACATGTTTAGTGTATGAATATTAAATACATGTTTAGTGTATAAATATTAAATACATGTTTAGTGTATTAATATTAAATATATGTTTAGTTTATTAAAATTAAATACATGTTTTTGTATAAATATTAAATACATGTTTAGTGTATGAATATTAAATACATGTTTAGTGTATAAATATTAAATACATGTTTAGTGTACGAATATTAAATACATGTTTAGTGTATAAATAATAACTACATGTTTAGTGTATGAATATTAAATACATGTTTAGTGTATAAATATTAAATACATGTTTAGTGTATTAATATTAAATATATGTTTAGTTTATTAAAATTAAATACATGTTTTTGTATAAATATTAAATACATGTTTAGTGTATGAATATTAAATACATGTTTAGTGTATAAATATTTAATACATGTTTACTGTATTAATATTAAATACATGTTTAGTGTATAAATAATGACTACATGTTTAGTGTATGAATATTAAATACATGTTTAGTGTATAAATATTAAATACATGTTTAGTGTATTAATATTAAATATATGTTTAGTTTATTAAAATTAAATACATGTTTTTGTATTAATATTAAATACATATTAAGTGTAAGAATAATAACTACATGTTTATTGAATGAATATTAAATACATGTTTAGTGTATAAATATTAAATACATGTTTAGTGTATTAATATTAAATATATGTTTAGTTTATTAAAAATTATATACATGTTTAGTGTATGAATATTAAATACATGTTTAGTGTATAAATGTTAAATACATGTTTAGTTTATGAATATTAAATACATGTTTAGTGTATTAATATTAAATATATATTTAGTTTATTAAAATTAAATACATGTTTTTGTATGAATATTAAATACATGTTTAGTGTAT